>NW_012110919.1:10657516-10691510 GCF_000951035.1 Colobus angolensis palliatus
AAGATAATTGATGAAGATGGCAATATCAAACAACAGATTTTTCAATGTGGATGAAAAAGGTGCCATCAGGAAGAAGAAGAAGAAGAAGAAGAAGAGGAAGAAGAAGAAGAGGGAAGGGAAGGGAAGGGAGAAAGAAAAGAAGAAGAAGAAGCAGTAGCAGCAGCAGCAGCAGCAGCCCAAGGGAGCTCCTTTGCTTGCCCTGTTCACTATGTGACAACACAGAGAAAATTCTCCGCCTACGAACCAGAAAGTGGGCTCTCACCAGAACCAAATCTGCCGGTGCCTCAGTGTGCCCTTCCCAGCTTCTGGAACTATGGGAAGTAAATTTCTGTTGTTTGTAAGCTACCCAGTTTGTGCTGTTTTGTTATAACAGCCCGAATGAACTAAAACAGTTGTCTTTATTTCATATAAGAATTGTAATTTACCAAGTAGATTAGCTGCCAAGGCATTCCAAGATTTTGAAAAAGTACTTAAAATAAGGAGCCATGAACTCTAAGAACAACACTTAGAAGTCCACGATATATTTGGATAGAGTTGAATAGGAAGTTATATCCAAATTATCAAGGATTGTGTTGAGCATGCTAAGACATTTGGATATTCTCATATAAAGGTTATTAAGCAGGGACAAAGCATACGATGTTCTTAAACAGCAGAATGGCATGATCAGATATCCTTTTTAGCTTTTTAGCTTTAAGAGACTGCCACATCCTGGAGGTGGGAAGCCTAAATGAGAGACATCAATAGTTTATTTAGGTCTGGATGATCCCTAATGTAGTCTCCTGCCCTCTGTCTTATGTCTTAAGATTTCATTATCAGAGCTTTAGCTTTATAATTTAGTACCTATTAAGGTAAAAACTGGTATTTTGGGAATGGTATGATAGAAAATTGCATAAGTGGTTAAGTTGGGCTTGGGAATGTGGAGGACAGGTGATGGTTTTAAAATCCTTCCCTCTCTATTGTGTAATCTCAAAAAGATCAAGGGACTGGTACTGATGGGAGAGATATCTTGAGGCCAGAGCAGAGGGAAAGAGGGACAGACACTCTCTTTCCAAAATCAAAGGAGCATGGGATATGTTTGTTTTCTGTCTCTTCATAATATGTCACAACAAACTTAGTGGCTTACAACAGCATGCATTTATTATCTCACAGTTTACAAGAGTCAGGAGTCCGGGTGGCTTAACTGGGCCCTCTGCTCAGGGTCTCATTCAGATATTGGCCAGGGCTCCAGCTCTCATCTAAGGGCCAATGTCCTTTTCTGAGTTCACAGACTGTTGGCCCAATTTGCTTCCTTGCAGCTGTGAAGCTCATGTGGTTTATTCTCCAAAGCTAGCAACGAAGAGAGAGAAATTCAGCTGCCTCAAGTTGCTAACCTCTATGCCCGAAATTTAAGGAATCACCTTACTATTAGTTCATCTCTCTTTTGATTAACTTAAAACCAGTAATTGGAGACCTTAATTACATCTGCACAATCCATTCACCTTTGCCCAAAAGCATCTGGGAGTTATATCCAATCACCTTGGCCATTGGCTAGTAGCAAGTTATGGGCCCCACACACACTCAAAAGAAGGAGCTTACACAAAGGCATGGAGACAGGGAGCAGGATCACAGCCTTCTTAGAATCCTGCCAATGACAGATTTGAAGAGTTGAGATCACTAGAGTCTGGAGCTGGAGAGGCAAAGAACAATTCGTCTATCCAGTAGGTAGAAGTAACTGGGGAGAATGTCTGGAACAAGTTCTGTCACAGGCTGGCTCACTGTGGCATGACACCTACAAGTGAAGCCTGTGTTTGAAGGGCCTGGGCCCAGGTAAACACACGAGGCACCCATCCAACATAGACAAGTGCAGAGAGCAAGAGGGGAAAATGTTCTCCCCAAAGAGGACTGTACAGATAGAAGATCTTAATAGAGAAAAAGGACTCGCAGTTTGAAAACTGCGGGGAAGGAGGGGATTTTCTCCATAGCACCCACCTGGGAATACCAAAATACTCTTTTCCTCCTTTTGTTTCAGTTTTTCAATTACCGTAAGCTTTTCTCTCACAGCTTTATTTTTAACTTTAATGATCACACATATATCACACAAATATAACTGATATGCAAGGATATTTTTCAAAAGACATAAACAGCCTGGTCGAGAAAGTCAGCAGAGAAAAACTATCAACTAAACTAAAAAAGACAAGATAATTAGAGAGAAGATATATACAGCAATAAATTTGAATCTTAAAGAAATTTTCAGCTAACAAATCTGTTATATTTTCATGTGCAATAACAGAAGTTAAAGCAAAATTGAGTTAATAAAAAATTAATTATTTTTGAACAAAAACAGATTTTCAACACAAAATCTCTCTGAAACTGCTGCTCCCTTGCCTCTGCTGTAATTTTGGAAGGATTGGTGCTTGTAGGATTCCGCCTGTCCTCAGCAGTGACACACCTTCCCACCCCAGGACACATAAAACTGGGGCACAGAGCAGACGGAATTTTCAGCTCTGCTCATCAGCAGGTTGACCTGCTTGTTCCAAGCAATTTTGTGGATTTAAGACTCTGGTGTCTGGCTGGACTCATAGCACCCGGGTGCTCTGCAATTTGTATGGAATTCTAAAATTCCAGGCTCTGCTTGTTGCCTAGATCTTTAGTAGTAACAGCAATAAAAAAGTAATAATGCCCACATGTATTAAGCATTTATGAAGCTACATTAATTAAGCATATATTGTGTTTATGTCGTTTGCAGTTAGTGGCACTGGCTTAATGAAATAGGGATAGTATTTTTTAAAGAACTTGATATATTTCCATCCTCAAATTGTGTTTCACTGGAAACCGCTCCTCCTCCAGGGCTGGACAGGATACCTAATGCCCTCACAGAACAAAAGGTGGGTTAGCAAGTTAATAGACTTAAAAGTCAGAGTCCTGCTTTAGACCAATCAGAATGATGTATGAAGATCCATTGTACAGACAAAAGGAAAGCCCATTCCGAAGAGAAAGGACATACCAGCTTCTGGAGAATTTCAAAAAGGAAAAGGCTGGATGAGATGGGGAGGATAGGGAAATAATTCTACATTTGTGTCTGGAACTTTCCTTTCAATGGCACTGGCCTTGAAAGAATGTAGCATAATAAATAGGTATTGGGTGAATATAAGAAAAGAGAGCTCTGGGTTCTAAATCCCATCTAGATTCTGGGCAGGGCCACATCCTATTAAACTTGGTAGTTCCCTGTGGTAAGGACTAGCAAGATCTTGGGGATAAATCCTTCTGAGTCCCACTTATATTCCTAAATTATGAATGAGATCCAGAGGTACCTGGAGCCTCCAGAAGGGGGCCTCAGCAGGAAGCTGGACTGAAAGCCAACTGGGCTGCCCTGGGGCCAGCTTGGCAAGGGAAGAGGTGACTGCTGCAGAGGCTAGGACAGACAGATGGCAGACCTGGCAGAGACTCAGAGGGACCACTTTACCAGTGCGAGGCGAGCTGAGGTGACCAGCCAGAAAGAGCTCCAGGATCTGGCCAGAATGGTCTTGACCTAAAGATATCACCTGCAGGCCACAGGTATACTGGAAGGGATGCCCACTCCCTATTATCCCTTTTCCTCTGCTTCTCTCAGGCCCCACGTACCAGTCATTCATTCATTTGGAGTTTGAACAAAAAGCTAACTCAAACCTTCTCTATCCTCCTCAAATATCTCATCTTTGCCCTCTTTTGTTACTCTCCAAAGACAGCCTTGCTCTTAGTTCACAGAGAAAATAAGAGCCACCAGACAGTAAAATGCAAATCAGATAATGTCTCTTTGCTTAAAACACTTGTCAATGACTTCTCATTACTCTTAGGATTAACACCAAAATCCTGAACGTAGCTACAAGGGTTTGATTGGGCTTTTACTCCCCTTGCAGCTTCAACTCCTGTCATTTCTCTCCTTTCTCTCTGACCTGCAGTTTCATGTTAATTTCTACCACAGGGATTTTTAAAAAATATGCTATTCCTTCTTTAAAGAATAATCTTCCCTCCCCACCTTGGCCTACTTAATTCCTCTTAGTCTTTCAGAGCCCTACTCATTGCTGGCAAGAGATCAGTCATCCCCTTTAGATACTCTCACAGCACTTTCTCATAATGGCACATCCTGAGTAAACATATTTATTTAATATTGCATAGGTAAGCCAATAGTATTATATCAACTAATTTCATTTGGAATAACAAGTCCCATGCACTAGCTAAGTAACATCACCCCATTATCTAACTACATATTTTCATAATTTTAAGTGCTGAAAAGCAGTCAACTTTTCTTCATCAAGCATCTCGTAACCTGTACCTTGCCTTCTACCTGATGTACAATTTGTCACAAAGGCACTGGGTGAAAGTCATGTGACACCGCAAGGAAAACAGGAAAAAGTACAGGAGACACATTTCATGATTTATCGAGAAGTGACAAGAATATAATTTACCATTACATCTATATATAGCATTTGATATAAAAATACTTGCCTCTAGGGTACCTAAAATCCTGGTCTATTGAAAGTACTGAATTTACCAATCAATAACTCAGCTAGTATATTTAATGTATATATTTTTAGGAAAATAGGACCCAAAGATGTAATCACACATCATTCTCTCTAACCCTTTACTTTCTCCATATCAGCTCTCCCCGAATCTTAGCTTGGAGTTGAGAGGTCATCTCAGCAGTCTGTTCCTGGCCTTCCTGTCGGCTGGAGGCCAAAGCCTCCCTCAGCTGCCTGTGTCCAGTGGCTGCTGTAATAATGATGTCTCAGCTTCAGGGGGTCTATTTCCAGGCCGTGTGAGCTAATTAAAACGCAGGCCTTCATTTGCCTTTCTGGCAATCCCTGATCAGTGTGACAGGCCTATGCCACCCTCTCCATTCTAATTTTAGTTCTCCTCTAGTGTTTTCTCTCCTTTGCAGAAAAGCATCCTATGCTGCTAAGCACTTACAGGCTTTTGTTTTTGTTATTTCTCCCACTTGGAAAGAAGCACTTTTCCACTTTACTCCTTTTAGATTTTCTCCTCCCATCAATTTTCTCCCGCAGGAGGTGATGGTTTGAAACTACTAACAAAACTGGAGATAATTAGTTACCCAGGGTAGTTGACTTGCTTAGCAGGTACCCTTGAGAAAGCACTAATGCACAAAATTCTTCATATGGAAACAACTTTGTGGACACAGTTTTCTATAAAGATAGAGAACACCTGTTATTACTGGTGATGCTCAGCTTCTTTTCCTCAGGAATTCACAACACAACTATCCAGAGTTCAGAACTCATAATTCACTCACAGTAGGCTAAGGTGCTATTTTTCAGTCTTTTAAAATGGATACTCTTTACTTCTGATAAACATCAAATTATTACATGGCTTCCTCCCACCCTACCCTCCCTCACTGAAAAAAAAATCATTATCTCAACTATCTACATACATACTTGAATATCCAACAAAATTTCAAATTAAAATGTTCAAAACTGAGATTTCCCCATCTCCATTAATATCAACTCCATCTTTCCAAAGGTCAAAACACCAGATATCTTTGAATTACATCTTTGGTCCCTTTTATTTTCTTATATCCTACATCCAATTCATCTAAATATATATGTAGATAGATTGATAGCTCAATAGACAGATGATAGATAGATGATAGATAGATAGATAGACAGATAGATAGATAGATAGCTCTACCTTTAACATAGATCAGAATTCTACCACTCCTCACCATCTCTATTTTCCATAATGGTTGAACTAGATTCCTCAAGGATCTAGAACCAGATGTACCATATGACCCAGCCATCCCACTACTGGGTATATACCCAAAGGATTATAAATCATGCTGCTATAAAGACGCATGCACACATATGTTTATTGCGGCACTATTCACAATAGCAAAGACTTGGAATCAACTCAAATATCCATCAGTGACAGACTGGATTAAGAAAATGTGGCACATATACACCATGGAATACTATGCAGCCATTAGAAAGGATGAGTCTGCATCCTTTGTAGGGACATGGATGCAGCTGGAAACCATCATTCTTAGCAAACTATCACAAGAACAGAAAAACAAACACTGCATGTTCTCACTCATAGGTGGGAACTGAACAATGAGATTACTTGGACTCAGGAAGGGGAACATCACACACTGGGGCCTATCACGGGGAGCGGGGAGGGGGAAGGGATTGCATTGGGAGTTACACCTGATGTAAATGACGAGTTGATGGGTGCTGACGAGTTGATGGGTGCAGCACACCAACATGGCACAAGTATACATATGTAACAAACCTGCACGTTATGCACATGTACCCTAGAACTTAAAGTATAATAATAATAAAATAAATAAAAAGAAAAAAATAAAAAGAACTGTTACCCGCAGAAAGAAGAACACACTGGCAACCATTAAGGGTACCCAAGAGATTGAAATATCTTAGCAGACAGGCTCTCAGGTCATTCAAAATTTTCACATGAGAATGAGACACACAGTGGCCATGTCCAGAGAGAGTCCCTTAGGGAAGGAAGTGGACTTGAATGAAACACCTCTCTCAGGGAGACTTTGGCAGCCAGGGGATGACATGAGGAGCCTTGGCACCTCAAGGAAGAGTGGGACAAAGTATAGAAGACGTGAACTCAAATAAAGGTGATCTATATCATAATATGTTAAACAAAATGAAAGATTAAATATTATGAGCAGAGTAAATGTTATGTCTTTAGACGTATCACACATTTCTTCCAGGAAATTGTTGTACTGACTTAATTGTAGTATTTAAGACTGTGTTGCTAGAGGAGAGGCTAACTCAGCTGTTCACTCCCATAGTCTTAAGATGATTGCCAATAATTATAATAATTATAGTCATTCCTGGTTCCATGTGCATCCCATTCTTTGAATTCAACTATTTTTCCAGCCCTCTTCTTTAATACATTGACTCCAGCAATACTTTGACCCCACTGGAATCTCCAATCCTAAGATCTCACTGATTTTTCAGTGTTAATTATCTCCTTGTTCTCTTTCACTTCCCTCTTCATCTTGAAGTCTATGGTTAAATATTACACTCCCTTGCATTTATACTTTCTTTGCTCTTCAATCATTTCAATATACCCATTTAGCAAAACCACAACCTATGCAAAATTCAACTCTCCAAATACTCTGCACCTGCATCCTCCAGCTGACATAGGCTAGAGAAAAACACAGAACCACATTGGATAATCTAATTCTAAATGCATGAACACAAAGCTTAAATAGGCCTTTAATGCTGCCAGGTGATCACATCATATACCTCCTTTGTCCACTCACTGTTTCTCCTAAACAACTACTTCACACTGTCTTCTCTTTCCTCAAACTCTACACTTCCTTCGCTGTCTCTGTTTTCAACTGAAGCTGCTGCTCTCTACTTTGCAGAAAAAATGAAAACTATCAGAAGAAATCTTTCCCAGATTCCCACCACATGGATCTCCTGCCAGTATTTGCACCCACAACCAAAACATTCTCTTATTCATGCTCCTCTCCAAAACCAATCTCTCCACTTGGTTAATAATAGAAATCATCATCCCCTCTTTCTCCTCCATCATAACTTAAAAATTCCCCTGTGAAGAAATTCCTTCAAGAGTAGTCTATCATTACTGTAAGTCCTCTCCTCCCATTCTCCCTTAAAACCACCACATGAGGCTCTATCATTTCCAACCAAATTCCTCTTGTCAAGGTCAGCAGTGACCCCCCCAATATTGTTAAATCCATGAACCTATTCTAACTTAGTCCTCGTCCTACTCAACTTATCAGCTATATTTGACAGAGTTGATCACTCTTTCCTTCTTAATAACTTCCTTCACCTGATTTCAGAACAAGACACTCACCAAAAGATTTCCTTCTATCTCACAGGTTGCTCCTTCTCAGCCTCCCTTGCTGGTGCTGCCTTTCATTCCATCCTTCCTCAAGCTCAGTTATTGGTCTTCTTCCTCTACATATGCTGCATATCATCTGTATAATGACGACGTTCACATTTATATCTGCAGACTGGACCTTCTGCTGCCTACTCGACACATCTATTCAGATATTCAGTAGGCATCTCAAACTTAAAATTAACTCCTGGTATTTCTCGCTGTTTACCAAACCTCCTCTTCCCAAAACCTCTTGTGTGTCAAATGATAGGAAATTCATTCTTATAGTTGTTAAGGAGAAAAGTTTTGGAGTCATCCTTAATTCTTCTCATTTTCTCATATACCATGTCCACTCCACCATGAAATTCCACTGGATCTGCCTTAAAAATATGTCCAACATCTCTCCATTTCTCTCTAACTCTGCTGATTCACCTTTGATCTTAGCTGCTTTCTCTCTCTTACTGCAATGCTGCAATTGCCTTCTAACTGGCTTTCCTGTATCTACCCTGGTTCCCTCTCCCCATCCATTATGAACATTATAGCCACATTAATCCTCATAAAATAGAAGTTAGATCATGTGACTTTTCTTCTGAAAGACCTGAACAGGCTCTAAGTAAAATCACTCTGGGTTAAAGCCAAAGTCCTGAAATGGCTTATTAGGCCTTACATAATCTATCCCTCACCCTCTCTTCTTACCTACAAATAGTCTACATTTCAAGGAATAGCATCCACCTTCCACTCATCAGCTTAAGCTAGAAACTTTAGAGCCCTCCTTGAAGTATTTCCCCTCATCTTTGCACATCCAATTACCATGACTTGTTAATTACTCTTTTCTTGTATCTCTTAAACCAATTTACATTTTCCCTTTGCTATGAAACTATTTCTCCCCTTCTCCAATGTCATTTCATCTCAAATCTACTACATATTAATACTAGAGTGATCTTTCTAGTTAAATGTAAACCTATTTATATCATTCCCCAGACAGTATAACAGCAAAGCTTTTTAATTCTAACAACATTTTTTGATGATTCACAAGTTGAAGCTTTAATCACAATTCAAGCTACTTTTTAAATGGCCCTCTGTTATAATAAATTCATTGGTTCACTTAAAAGTGTTTTGCAGCATATGATTTAGTTTTGAAGATGTATTAGTCTTTGTTCTATTAAATGCCATTTTGGTCAAGATTAATTTTTTGTGCATGCAATCATTTATAAAATGAAATGTAGATTAATCAGTAAATTTAAATTATACTTCTAAGTCAAGAAAAGGTCAGCTATCTTGGCATAAGCTTGGTCAGCTACCTTGGCATACCTTGTACAGACTTACAATAGGCTCCTCTATCTTAAAGCTACTACAGATTTCAAATAATAATATTTAAAAACAAAAATAATATTAAGCAATAACTGTGATAATATTAAAGAATAGGCCGGGCGCGGTGGCTCAAGCCTGTAATCCCAGCACTTTGGGAGGCCGAGATGGGCGGATCACGAGGTCAGGAGAGGTTGGTCTCAAAAAAAAAAAAAAAAAAAAAAAGAATAATATTAGTTGCCAAGGTTTACAAAATGTATTCACATAAACTCATTTATTACTACAAATACCTAAAGAGTAGATACTACTTCCATTTTCAGAGGAGCAAATTAAATATCAGAAAAGTTAAAGGTTTTGATGGAAAATATCTAGCAAATCAGTGATGGAACTGACTCTTGAACTCATTCTCTTTAAACATATACCCAGTGGCAATGTCTTTAAAGTATAACAAATTAAATATGTGTAAGATAATAAAATGCTACTTTTGCGAGTAGACAAATGCCTTGCTTACAAGTTTTCCTTTTTAATGTAAAGCAAAACAAACTGTGCTTTCACATTATTAATAAATATCAGTCTATCCTAAAATTGTTTATGTAATGTGGAGGTGATATATTACCTTAGAAAACCACTGTAACATGCTATTGGAAACCATTTCAACTGTTAAAAGGTTAGATTTCAGTTCTGTTTAAAGTTCAGAAACCTGAAAATATCCTGATGATTACAATTTCTCGGCACATTTCGGATGATGCCACTGAACTCCTGGCAGCAGCAAAATGTGTTTGTTCTGATCCTCTGCTTCTGGTGGTCAGTGTCAGAGTGGAGAAAAGGCACCAGGGTTTTGGTACCAGACCTAAATTTCTATTGCTTTTAATTAAAATAATAAAGGGGTAAAGGTAATATTTCTATCCACCTGAGACAGAAAAATTTGTTGAAAACAGATTTTTACCTGTTGAAAAAATATTCAGAAAACCGATCATCCCCAAAACAACGTACTAACTAAAACAAAACCAAGAAAGCCATTCTGAAAGGCAAGTATCAAAGCATCTGTTATTGCCCATTTTAGGACTGTAAATCTGGAAGTAGTCATTCAAATAAATATTGTTTGAATAATAATTATATGCCCAGAACCCTTCCCAGGTCCACATATCACTATTTTTTGTTTTTACAAATCACATCTCATCTCTCCTGTCCTATAAAACTGTATCTAGTACATAGCAGACAATATATTTTAATGCTCACTGAATGAATGCTAGGCTTGATGTAGAATACAAAGGATTATATTAATATCATAGTTATTGCTACTACCACTAATAGTTACTAACATTTATTGAGCACTATGTGCCAGGCACTGTGTTAATCACTTTACATGCATCACCACACTACAGGGTAAGTTAATGTAATTAATTCATTGTTAATCTAATTCTATAGTAAGAAAACTATAGCATAAAGAGATCAAGTCTCATAGCTAGGTAAAAGGCTCAGTTTCACAGTTAGTAATCAAACTTTGGCAGTCTGGCCTCAGTGAGTACAATGGGCCAGAGACCAACCTATTGCAGCTTACATTCTAGAGAGAAGATAATAAATAACTAAAGAAGTAATCAATATAACTTTATATAGGAAATAAGGCTATGGATAAAAGAAAATGGGATGATTTGATAGAAGTGGCTAGAGTGATATAGAAAAGT
This sequence comes from Colobus angolensis palliatus, assembly GCF_000951035.1. Lineage (NCBI taxonomy): Eukaryota > Metazoa > Chordata > Mammalia > Primates > Cercopithecidae > Colobus > Colobus angolensis. The sequence continues at coordinate 10,668,352 of NW_012110919.1, forward strand.
AGTTAAAAACATGAACTCTAGTGCCAGGTTTGAGTTCATACCAGAGCTTTTTCCAGCTCTGTCATTATGGGCTGTTATTTAGTTATTTACATTCTTTGTGTATTTCCTTATCTACAGATAATACCAAATTTATATGACAGTCATGAGGTTTAAATGAATTGATATACATAAAATGCCTAAAACAGTTCCTGACACATAGTGTCATTTAAGTATTTATTATTATTATTTTCACATTTTTATTATTATAATTCTTATCATATTGAGGATATCTACTTGAGATAGGGTGGTATGGGAAGGCCTCTAAGAAGAAGTGCATTTGAACCAAAACCTAAATGACACTTAGACACATGAAAATTTTAAGGCAGAGATTTTAGGCAGAAGGAAGTAAAGTGCAAAAGCCCCAGGGCCAGAACGTTCAGCAAAGAAGGCCAGTATGGTCCAGGATGAGTTCAGTCAAGTTACAGAGCTGGTCAAGAACCAGGCTAAATTAGGCATCACTGGATATGGTAAGGAGTTGGATTTTATTCTAATTGTGATGAGAAGACATGGGAACATTTTAAGTGTGGTAATGACATGATTTGATTTATATTTTATAAATATCACCCTGGCTTCCACGAAAGTCTGGATTATAACTTCCATAGAATATCAATCTTATCATTACCATTAGTCATTGTTTTTAAAATCTTAGCTTCATTCCTAGGGGAAAGTAATTCTCTGACTATATTTCTGGAATGTTGTGTTACTGCTTTTAAACATAGAATCAGATTAAAGGACTTAAGTAGGTATATGAGCATACATATATACTCATACACTCACTGTGAACAAAGATTATATGGAATACTCACACAGACCACACTTCATTATTCTAAAATTTAAATTAATTCTATCTACTGGGTTTTTGAATCATGTCTCTTGGAAGGAAAGTAATTGTTTACTTACATGAAAGTTGATCATATGAATTGGGTCATTCTTGTTATACCCAACTGAAACAGTTGAGAGGTTAAGGGGAGAAGGCATCTAGGGCACATAACACTGTTCCAAGAATGGAATTCCCTGTAAGCTTGGCTGCTGAAGCTGCCTGCTGTAACCTGAAACCACTTTTATCTAATAGCTACTGAAACAACCTGCTGCAACTCTGAGAATCATTTTACCCATAGTCATCACTTACCAATCAAAACTTGCCAGCTCACCAACATATTATTAGTGCCAATGAACTTCCTCAAAGTGCAATATGTAACATTTTCCTTTTTTTGTAAAACCTCTAACCATCTGTTCTTGGACATAATGAAGACCATCCAACCTCTGAGTATGCCACAAATTGTAATTCTTGATTTCCAAATAAAACATTTAAAATTAAGAAATTTGTCTCTATATTGTATTTGTCTTTAACCCTTATTGTAAATTATATGGCAGGGGAGGATATTCTTTCGGTCCCACTTCTCTTATTTCTAATATGTCCCTTGGCCTTACCAGGAGTTAGCTCCTTGTCCCCCAAATAAAGAAAGCTTTGCTAATCTGACTGCATGGAACAACATATGTTTTACTAGTGGGTGGTGTTACTTTTCTTAATCTTACCCTTACACCCAGCATTTTCTACCCCAACACACTTCCTCTGCAAGTTCACCGTGGTTTAAATAGGTTGAAAGCCAGCCTAGGCCACATTGTACAATTCCTTCTTACCAGACATTCTTGATATAAGTTCTCTGGCTTCAAAGCAGATCTTAATGATGTTGTGTGTTGATTAGTTGATACCACTGTGTGGTGAGGAGTAAATGGCAGTGGAAGAGCATTTCTATGTCCCTGGTATTTTTACTACTATGATCACATTAAATCATCATCTTTAATATCTAACACCGAGAGGCCATCCATGTATTCAAAAAGAATATTATAGCCACATTGACAAAAATCTTAAAGCCCTACATTGCCACACATGGAGGTGAACTAAAAACACAGTGCAATTTGTACAAAGACTCCTCCTAATTCCTCTAACTCATAAAGACTTCAGTCTTAAAATAAAAAATACAGCTGCATAAAGTGAACTGCTTTACCTGTATGGTAAGTTCCCTCATTCTTGACTTCTGTGGTTCCCACAGAAGAGGTGGGTGGACTAGCAGGAGGGCTGGCAGTAAAGCTTGTGCACCCTGTAGATGTGTTGATTTCAAAATATTCTTGGTTGTGATTCATTCGGTGAAAATCCAGAGAAGACACAATGGATGTTCGCTGTTTAGGCTAAAATAAATGAGCATGATGACAGTATTAATATGATCATGTTCATCTTCAGCCCAATCTCCCCATCAATTTAATCTAAGTGATAATTTTTTTCAGTTAAAAACTATCTGGGTTTTATACTTAAAACATAATTGTGCTTTACAGAGATACATTAAATAATTACTTGATGAATTCAATAATAAAAAATTATTTAATGAGAAAATATTATGGCATAGTTGATATGATAGGTTAGGCTTTTCATTTGCTTTCCCCAGAAGATTGTAAAAATATAGTACACAGAATTTCTCTTGGTAATCAATTTTGAAAGTTGCAATTTTAAGTCACCTTTCATTCAACTAACATTTATTAAGCATCTGGCATTTGCCAGACCCAGAGGATATAGAATCTAATAATAAAAGGGTCCTTATAACATTGAAGAATAATTAAGGCAGTTCCATTTTTTTATTCTTTAAATAGTCCAAGGAATTGGTGGCATTAGATATTGTTCCCAAGTACAAGATGCTGGAATTTCATCATCAGAATTAAATAAAGTTATATGGAATATTTTCTAGGATCTAAGAATATGCTTGGTATTTGTAGTGAACTTTGATTTTCTTTTTTAAGAATTTTAATTAATCCCCAAATAGCAAGAAAAGTCAATTTAAACATAAAAGTTAAAATCATGGAGTAATAGCAGATATAATCTATACCCTTTGTCAGTAATGAATTACTCCCTATAGCAATTTTCTGAGTTTTTTTCCCCATAATTTTAATTATATTCACTTTTTTTTTCTTGCCTAGCAGAGCTTCTAACATTGTCCTTCAGAAAAACTGCAGTTTTTTGGCTCTCAAATGTGTGTGTTTTTCCCAGGAACCAACTCAAACTTTCTTACTTTTTATTTTTTAGTTTATATCACTGAAATATTAAACATCTCTTACAATAATTACAAGAGATCAAATGTAAACCTTTTATAATAAGTAAAGTTTATTGTACTTTACTTTCTCCAAAGTACAATTAACTTTTGGTTTACTAATGTTTTTGTTACCCTCAAATATGTGTTAATCACTGTACTCCATATTTTCCTGCAAAATATTTAAGTTGCTGTCTCTTCCAGCTTATCATTTTTTTCCAAGTAGATATCATTTAGTCTATAACCTAAAATAGACAATCATATGGAAAAATGTCTGCATAGTATAGAGATTTAAAAAAAAATAAGGTGTGTAAATTATCACAATATGATTTATTCTTTCACCAATATTTCACCAAATGTTTTATGAAAGACGTTGAGGGGTATAAATATTGTTATGCAAGAGAGTGGAAGTCATTTTTTATTATGACACATCAACTCAGTAATAGAATTCAAATTAGCACCCAGAGAGGACTCAGTTGCTTTTGAAGTACAAAAGATCAGTGTTTAATGTCAGCCTTGGTTTCTCATGAAATGTCTGTTCTTGGGACTACTGAATCTCAATTTCACATTCAGTGTCCTTTCCACTACATTCTATAACAGCAACTAGAAAGGCATGAGCTATAGCCCTGGCTCCAATGGAGCCCATCATTCTAGGCTTTGTTTTATTGTGTTGTGCTTTTGTTTCACTTTATGTGTAGGCAATGGACCACATTTCTTTATTTCTTCTCATAAATTTATAAAGGTCAAGCCAAATGATATATATGATTCCTCCACTTCTAAATGTTTCTTAAATACATGTTTCTGAATCCTGACCACCCATAGTTCTAACTGCTTTAAAAACACAATGTTTTATGCAATCATGAAAATAAACAAGCTATTTTCTGCAATATTAATTCATTCCACAAATATTTGCTGAACATATACTAAACTGCAGATATTATGCATGTAAGCACCATGATAGGAATAAAACAAGTAAGACATTGTCCCTGTTTTCCGTATGAATATAGACTTGAGGTGGGAGGATGGATGGCACATGAGGCTTCGAAGAAGAGACAACCAATCCAATGATTATGCTTCAGTATCATATAGCAGTAAGGGTGATGAAAAATTAGAAGCTTTATATACTTAGTCATGCTCTAAGGCAAGGGTCAGCAAACTATGGCCTGTGGCTCCAATCTGGCCTTCTTCCTATTTCTAAAAATGAAGTTTTATTGCAACAAAACTGCACCCATTGCTCTCTCATTTAGTTGTGGTCTATGACTGTCCTCGTACTTTAATTGCAGAGTTCAGTAGTTGCAACACAGGTCATATTTTCCACAACACCTGAAATATTTATTATGTCTGGATTTTTAAAGAAAATGTTTGGCCACTCCTGTTCTATGGAATTGTTTCACATGTCATAAGGAATGTTTTTCTATTCCTCTCTTACTCCCCAGATGATGTAGTTGAAAGATGAAGGAAAGTCATAAAACTCACATTGGTTTTATGAGATGTTAAAGTGAACCTCCCTTTTCTATATTTTTATTTCAAGTTCGGGGGCACATGTGCAAGTTTGTTACATAGGTAAAGGTGTGTCATGGGGGTTTGTTGAATAGATTTTTATCACCCAGGTATTAAGCCTAGTACCCATTAGTTGTTTTTCCTGATCCTCTCCCTCCTCTCACCCTCCACCATCTGATAGGCCCCAGTGTGTGTTGTTCCCCTCTATGTGTCCATGTGTTCTCATCATTTAGTTCCCAGAGATGAGCGAGAATATGTGGCATTTGATTTTCTGCCCCTGCATTAGTTCACTCAGGATAACAGCCTCCAGCTCCATCCATGTCCCTGCAAAGGACATGATCTCATTCTTTTTTATGGCTGCATAATATTCCATGGTATATATGTACCACATTTTCTTTATCTAGTCTATCATTGGTGAGCATTGAGGTTGATTCCATGTCTTTTCTATTGTGAATAGTGCTGCAATGAACATATGCATGATGTGTCTTTGTAATAGAATGATTTATATTCTTTTGGGTATATATGCAGTAATGGGATTGCTGTACTGAATAGTATTTCTGACTTTAGGTCTTTGAAGAATCACCACACTCTCTTCCACAATGGTTGAACTAATTTACATTTCCCCCCCGCCCCCAAGTAGTGTATAAGTGTGGCTTTTTCTCCACAACCTTCCCAGCATGTGTTATTTTTTGATTTTTTAATAATAGCCATTCTGAACTGATGTGAGACGGTATCTCATTGTGGTTTTGGTTTGAATTACTCTAATGATCAATGATGTAGCACTTTTTTCATATAATTGTTGGCTGCATGTATGTCTTCTTTTGAGCAGTGTCTGTTCACTTTTCTTTTCTTTTTTTTTTTTTGAGACGGAGTCTCTGGTCTCTGTCACCCAGGCTGGAGTGCAGTGGCATGATCCCAGCTAAATGCAACCTCTCCCTCCTGGGTTCAAGCGATTCTTGTGCCTCAGTGTCTCGAGTAGCTGGAATTACAGGCAAGCATCACTATGTCTGGCTAATTTCTGTATTTTTAGTAGAGATGGGGTTTTGCCATGTTGGTGAGGCTGGTCTTGAACTTCTGGCCTCAAGTGATCTGCTTGCCTCGTCCTCCCAACGTGCTGGTATTACAGGTGTGAGCCACCACACCTGGCCCCCAATGCTCACTTTTTAATGGAGGTTGTTCTTTTTCTTGTAAATTTAAGTTAATTTTTTTATAGATGCTGGATATTAGCCTTTGTCAGGTGAATAGTTTGCAAAAATTTTCTCCCCTTCTGTGGGCTGTCTGTTTACTCTGTTGATGGTTTCTTTTGCTGTGCAGAGGCTCTTTAGTTTTATTAAATTTCATTTGTCAATTTTTTCTTTTATTCCAATTGAAGGAACACTTATACACTGTTGATGGGAGTTTAAATTAGTTCAACCATGAAGACGGTGTGGTGATTCATCAAACAGAAATTTTGAGGATATTTCTGTTCCTAAAAACAAAAATATACCATTTGACCCAGCAATCTAATTACTGGGTATATACCCAAAGGAATATAAATCATTATATCATAAATACACATGCACACATATGTTCACCGCAGCACTATTCACAATAGCAAAGACATGGAATCAATCTAAATGCCCATCAGTGATAGACTGGATAAAGAAAATGTAGGATATAATATATGGCACGGGATACTATGCAGCCATAAGAAAAGAATGAAAACATGTCCTTTTCAGGAACATGGATAGAGATGGAGGCTATTATCCTTAGCAAACTAACACAGGAACAGCAAAGCAAATATTGCATGTTCTCACTTATATGTGGGAGCTAAATTATGATAACTAATGGACACATAGAGAAGAACAATACATACTGGGTCTATTGGAGAGTGGAGGGTAGGAGAAAGGAGAGCATCAGGAAAAATAATTAATGGGTACTAGGCTTAATGCCTGGGTGACAAAACAATCTGTACAACGAACCCCCATGATATGATTTTAGCTATGTAACCTGCACATGTACTCCTGAACTCAAAATAGAAGCTAAATAAAAAATTTAAAAAAGAAATGAGAACAAAGAAGCTTTGAAGAAACTCAACAAAATTCAAGATTTAACACAGATGAGGAAGTCAGTATCCTATCAGATACATTTAACAAAGAGATTGAAATTACTGAAAAGAATCAAGCAGAAATTCTGGAGCTGAAAAGTGCAATTGGTGTACTGAAGAATGCATTAGAATCTGTTAAAAGCAGAATTGATCAGGCAGAAGAAAGAATTGGTGAGCTTTAAAACAAGCTATTTGTAAATATATAGTCAGAGAAGACAAAAGAAGAAAGAATATAAAAGAATGAATCACGGCTTCAAGATCTAGAAAATAGCCTCCAAAGGGCAAATCTAAGTTATTAGCCTGATAGAAGAGGTAGAGAGAGGTGGGTGGAACAGAAAGTTTACTCAAAATGAGAACAGAGAACTTCCTAGACCTAAAGAAAGATCTCAATATTCAAGTATAAGAAGGCCATAGAATACCAAGGAGACTTATCCCAAGCAAGACTACCCCAAGCTATTTAATAATTAAAATCCCAAAGTTCAAGGATAAACAAAGGATTATAAATGCAGCAAGAAAAAAGAAACAAATAACATACAATTAAGCTCCAATATTTCTGGCAGCAGATTTCTCAGTAGAAACCTTACATGCCAGGAGAGGGTGGCATGACATATTTAAAGTGCTGGAGGAAAAAATGTTTATCCTAGAATAGTATATCCAGTGAAAATATACTTCAAACATGAAGAAGAAATAAAGACTTTTCCAGACAAACAAAAGCTGAGAAATTTCTTCAACACTAGATCTTTCCTACAAGAAATACTAAAGGGAGTTTTTCAGTCTGAAAGAAAATGATGTTAATGAGCAAGAAGAAATCATCTGAAGGTATGCAACTCACGAGTAAAAAAAAAAACCACACAGAATATTATAACACTGTAATTGGGATGTGTGAACTCATATTTTGAGGTGACAAATGAAAAAATGAACTGATAATAATAAGTATGAAAACTTTTCAAGACACAGACAGTACAATAAGACATAAATAGAGTCGACAAAAGTTAAAAAGTAGGAGGACAAAGTTAATGGCTACAGTATTTATTAGTTTTTCCTTTGCTTGTTTGTTTATGCAATCAGTGTTAAGTTGACATCAGTTTAAAATAATGGATTATAAAAAATTATTTGCAAGCCTTAAGGTAAATTCAAATAAAAAATCCTACAATAGATACACAAAAAATAAAACAAGAAATTAAAACACACCAGCAGAGAAAATCACCCTCACTAAAAGGAAGAGAGGGAGGAAGGAGAGAAGGAGGAGATCACAAAATAACTAGCAAACAAATAACAAAATGGCAGGATAAGAGATTATCATTGATAACAATAATATTGAATAATTAGACTAGAATCTCCAGTCAAAAGACAGACAGTGGCTGAATGGATTAAAAAAAAAACAAAAAAAAAAAACAACACAAGCCCAACAATCTACTGCCTACAAGAAATACACTTCACTTATAAAGATACACATAGACTGAAAATAAAGGGATGGACAAAGATATTCCATGCAAATAAAAATCAAAAAAAGAGCAGGAGTAGCTATACTGATAAGACAAAATAGATTTCAAGAAAAAATTATAAAAACAGACAAAGAAATCATGACATAATGATAAAGGGTGAATTCAAGAAGATATAATAATTTCAAATATATATACATCCAGATATATAAAGCAAATATTATTAAGGCTAAAGAGAGACATAGACCCCAATACAAAAGTAGCTGGAGACTTCAACAACTCACTTTCATCACTGGACAAATCATTCAGACAGAAAATCAGCAAAGAAACATCAGAATTAATCTGTACTATAGGTCAAATGGGCTTAATAGGTATCTACAGAACATTTCACTGAACAGTTACAGAATATACATTCTTCTCCTCAGTACATGAATAATTCTCAAAGATAGACCATTTGTTAGGCCACAAAACAAGTCTTACGAAACTAAAAAATAAATTGAAATTTATTATTATAAAAACCAAATCGAAAGTATCTTCTTTAACCACTATAAAATAAAACTAGAAATCAATAACAAGAGGAATTCTGGAAACTATATAAACACATTACAATTCAACAATATGCTACTGAATGACCAAATGGGTCAATGAAGAAATTAAGAAGAGAATTTAAAAATGTCTTGAAGCAAATGGCAATGAAAAGACAACATAGCAAAACCTATGGGCTATAGCAAAAGCAGAACTAACAGGAAAATTTATAGCTATAAGCACGTACATCAAAAAAGTAGAAAAACTTCAAATAACCTAACAATGCATCATCCTAAGAACTAGAAAGGCAAGAGAAAATCAAACCCAAAGTTAGAAGAAAAGAAATAATAAAGATCAGAGCATAAATAAATAAAATTGAAACAAAAAAACACTATAAACACTAAATAAAATAAAAAGTTGATTTTTTTGAAAAGATATAATTGACAAACCTTTAGCCAGATTAAGAAAAGAGAGATAAGACTCAAATAAATAAAATGAGAGAAGAAAAAGACATTACAACTGATGCCACAGAAATTCAAAAGATCATTAGAGGCTCCTAGGAGCAAGTAGTAGTCTCCCAGAAAAGAAAAGCCCAGGATCTGATGGCTTTACTGCTGAATTCTACCAAACATTTAAAGAATAACTAATACATGCCTTACTCAAACTATGCCAAGAAATGGAGGAGGAGGAAATACTTCCGAACTCATTCTACAAGGCTAGTATTACCCTGATACCAAAACCGGACAAAGACACATCAAGAAAAGAAAACTACAAGCCAACATTCCGGAGGCATGTTGATGCAAAAATCCTCAAAAAAATACTAGCAAACCAAATTCAACAACACATTAAAAAGGCCATTCATTATGATGAAGGGGGATTTATCCTAGGGATGCAAGGATGGTTCAACATATGCAAATAAATCAAATAATACAACATACCAGCAAAATTAAGGATAAAAAAACTACATAATTGATTTAATTGATGTTGAAAAAGAATTTGATAAAATTAAACATCCCTTCATGATAAAAACCCACCGGGTATAGAAGAAACAGACCTCAAATAGTAAAAGCCATATACAACAGACCCACAGTGTCATACAAAATAGGAGAAAACTGAAAGCCTTTCCTCTAAGATCTGGAACTTGACAAGGATGCCCACTTTCAGTACTCTTATTCACCATAATACTGGAAGTCCTGGCTAGTAATCAGACAAGAGAAAGAAATAAAGGGCATCCAAGTTGGAAAGGAAGAATTTGAATTAGCCTTGTTTGCAGATAATATGATCTTATATATTTTGAAAAACCTAAAGATTCTACAAAAAAACTGTTAGAACTGATAAATTCAGTAAAGTTGCAGAATACGAAATCAATATACAAAAATCAGTAGCATTTCTATATGCCAGTAGTGAATAATCGGAAAAAATAAAACCAAGGAGTCTCATTTACAATATCTACAAATAAAATAAAATATCTAGGAATAAACTTAACCAAAGAAGTAAAAGAGCTCTACAGTGAAAATTATAAACACAGATGAAAGAAATTGAAAATCATATAAGAAAATGAAAAGATATTCCACTTTCTGGATTGGTAGAATAAATATTGTTAAAATATCCATACTACCTAAAGCAATCTACAGATTCAATGCAATCATTAACAAAATACTAATGATAGTCTTCACAGAAATGGAAAAAAATCCTAAAATTTATATGGAACAAAAAAAGACCCAGAAGAGCATAAGCCATCATGAGCAAAAAGAATAAAACTGGAGGAATCACATTACCTGACTTCAAGTTATACTACCAAGCTATAGTAACCAAAACAGTATGGTTCTGGCATAGAAGCAGAGAAATAGACCAACGGAACAGAATGGACAACACAGGAACAAATCTATACACTGACAGTGAATTCATTTTTGACAAAGGTGTCAAGAGCATACACAAGGTTACATAAGGGAAAAGACAGTCTTTTCAATAAATGGGTAGTGGAAAAACAGGATATCCATATACAGAAGAATGAAAGTAGATCCCTATCTCTTGCCATATAAAAAAATCAAATCAAAATGGATTAAATAATTACATCTAAGACCTCAAACTACAAAACTACTGAAAGAAAGCATTGGGGAAACTCTACAGGATATTGGACTAGGCAAAGCTTTCTTAAGGAACACCTCACAAGCATAGGCAACCAAAGCAAAAGTGGACAAATGAGATTTATATGAAGCTAAAAACTTCTGCATAGCAAAGGATACAACCAATAAAGTGAAGAGACAACCTAAAGAATGGGAGAAAATATTTACAAGCTATCCATCTGACAAGAAATTAACAGCCAGAATATTGAAGAAGATCAAAATACTGAAAAGGAAAAAAAAATTCTAAGAATCTGATTGAAAATGGTCAAAAGATCAGAATAGACATTCCTCTAAAGAAGACATACAAATGGCAAACAGATAAGAGAGAAGGTGTTCAATATTACTGATCATCTGAGAAATGCAAATTACAACTACAAGGAAATTTCATCTCACCCCAGTTAAAATGGCTTTTATCCAAAAGACAGGCAATGACGAATGCTGGCAAGGATGTAGAGAAAATGAAACCCTTGTAAACTGCTGGTGGGAATGTAAATTATACAACCAATATAGAGAAAAATGGAGATTTTGGAGGTTCCTTAAATAACTAGAAATAGAACTACCATATGATCCAGCAATCCCACTGCTAGGTATATTCCCAAAAGTATATCAAAAACATAGCTGCATTCTCTCTCATGTTTATTGCAGCACTATCCACAATAGCCAAGATTTAGAAGCCACCTGAGTGTCCATCAACATATGAGTGGATAAAGAAAATGTAGTGCATATACACAACGGCATACTATTCAGCTATGAAAAAGAATGCGATCCTGTCATTTGCAACAACATAGATGGAACTGGAAGTCATTATGTTAACTGAAATAAGCCAGGCACAGAAAGACAAACATTGCATGTTCTCATTTATTTGTAGGAACTAGAAAAATTAAAACAATTGAACTCACAGTGGTAGAGAGTGGAGTGATGGTTACCAGATGCTAAAACTGGTAATGTGGGTGGTGGGGGGAGTAGGAATAGTTAATGGGTTCAAAAATATAGTTAGAATGAATAAGATCTAGTATTTGACAGCACAATATGATGACTAGAGTCAGCAATAATTTATTGTACATTTTAAAATAACTAAAACCGTATAACTGAATTATGTGTAACACAAAGAAAGGAAAAATGCTTGAGTTGATGAATACCCCAATATGATTATTACACTGCAAGCCTGTGTCAAAATATCTCATATACTCCATAAATATATACATCTACTATGTACCCCCAAAAATTAAAAATTAAAATAAAAAGAGATATCTATGTGGAGAAATGGAATAACAGCAATGAGAGAAAAGAATAAAGAGATGGTCATAATATTAAAATGGAGATAAAAAAAGAATGGGTCTAGAATATATATATATATAGAATGTATACATTTACACATGTTTGATTTTAATCCATTATAATTTTTTAACTACTCAAATAGAATTGCACTCAGCCATTTAGTATAAAAAAGAAAAAGTGTTTTCACAAATTCATTGAAATTACAAATTGAATTTGCCAAGTTTTGATATGTGGAATGAATTGCACTTGTGTTCGTTGTGGCTTCTCCACTTTAAAACGTATCCCTCCACTGTGGTCCAGTCCTTATCACCCTACTTTCCAGAGGACTTGCTTCCATACGTAATTTACTTAGCAGAAGTCAGCAAATTACATCTCATGGGCCACAGCCAGGCTTTTGAATATTTTTGTCCAGCCTGAAAGCTAAGAATGATTTTCACATTTTTTATCGTTTTTTAGAAAAGGAAAAATCATATTAGTAACACATGAAAATTGTATGAAACTCAAACTTCACTGTTTGAAAACAAAATTTTATGGAGACATAGCCATGTCCATTCATTGATGTATTGTCTATGGCTGTTTTCCTGCTACAACAGCAGAGTGTAGTAGTTGTAACGTAGACCTTATGAACTACGAAGACTTAACTATTTTACTCTCCGATCTTTTCTTTAAAAAAATTGTGGCCGGGCGCGGTGGCTCAAGCCTGTAATCCCAGCACTTTGGGAGGCCGAGATGGGCGGATCACAAGGTCAGGAGATCAAGACCATCCTGGCTAACCCGGTGAAACCCCGTCTCTACTAAAAACTACAAAAAACTAGCCGGGCGACGTGGTGGGCTTCCTGTAGTCCCAGCTACTCGGGAGGCTGAGGCAGGAGAATGGCGTAAACCCGGGAGGTGGAACTTGCAGTGAGCCGAGATCGCACCACTGCACTCCAGCCTGGGCGACAGAGCGAGACTCCGTCTCAAAAAAAAGAAAAAAAATTGTGACACCTTCTATAAAGTGAATAGGAAATTTTGGCCGGGTATGGTGGCTCACGCCTGCAATCCCAGCACTTTGGGAGGCGGAGGCGGGCAGATCACGAGGTCAGAAGATCGAGACCATCCTGGCTAACACAGTGAAACCCTGTCTCTACTAAAAATACAAAAAACTAGACCGGGCGACGTGGTGGGCTTCCTGTAGTCCCAGCTACTCGGGAGGTTGAGGCAGGAGATTGGCGTGAACCCGGTAGGCGGAGCTTGCAGTGAGCTGAGATCATGCCACTGCGCTCCATCCTAGGCGACAGAGCGAGACTCCGTCTCAAAAAAAAAAAAAAAACTAAAAGAAAAAAGAAAAAAAAAGGAATAGAAAATTTCTCTGAGGAGGTAAAATTGAACAGACACAGGAATGACTGTGATTGAGTCAGGGAACCAGTGCAACATAAAAAGGTGGGACCCCTTGTTTCAAAAGCAGGTGCAAAAACTTTTTTCTTTTTCCCATGTTCTGTCTCTAGATCTGTTATGGTGTTCTTTTATTTGCTACTTAATGTATTGCTCCCTTGGTCATGGAAATACTCACAGGGTGAGGGTAGATTCTTACAGGAATGCAGTGGCTCTGCCCTGCAACTCAGTAAGTGCTTGACCCTTCCCCAACTCACGGTCTCACTGCTGCATCAGCAGTTTCTGGGCAGGCCAGGGGCACCTGGGTTGGAGGAGGAGGTGGCCAAGAATTTTACTCAGTAAAGAATGTAGAAATAGGGTGGAAAGTGGGAAAACAGTTGAGCCAAGATTCCAAGCCCCAACACATGTTCAATTTTCCCATAAACTGCCTTACAAAACCCTGGGCCAGGAGCACCAGGGATGGGGGAGCTGCTAGAGTCCTCAGTGTTTATTGTTCCCATCTTTATGTCTGTGTGTACCCAATGCTTAGGTTCCATTTATTAGTAAGAATGTGTGGTATTTGGTTTTCTGTTTCTGTGTTAATTCACTCAGGGTAATGGTCTCTAGCTACATTCATGCTGCTGCAAAGGACATGATTTCATTCTTCTTTATGGCTGCATAGTATTCTAGTGCATATGTAGCACACTTTCTTTATCCAATCCACTGTTGATGGGCACTTAGGTTGATTCCATGTCTTCTCTCTAGTGAATAGCACTGCAATAAACATATGAGTGCAGGTATTTTTTGGTAGAATGATTTATTTTCCTTTGGGTCTATATCAACCTGGGATATTTTCTGTGATATACAATATGTGATGAAAATATTTAATTCTAAATATTTTTTTTCTCAAAATGATAGCCTACTGTCCCAATACCATTATTTATCCACTGATTTGAAATGTTGCCTTTATCATACACTAAATTTCCAAATAGAGATTGGGCTTACATTTTTGGACTCAATTATATTCCCATTGATCTATTTGTCTATTTCTGCACTAACACTACACTCTCTTACTTACTGTGTGGCTTCTACTTCTAGGGCTCCTAGTACATGGATATTGGATCTCTTTGATCCTTCCTGTTTTATATACTGGGAGTATTCTACAGTTCATTGTCCTAAAGCACCTTCATTAATTTGCTAGAAAATACTTATTGACCATTATCAGCTATGTGGTCAGGCACTGTTGTAGCCTCTGGGGATACATCAGTGAACAAATAAGATAAGGCACACAATTTTTAGGCATTTTGTTATAACTTTTGGTGTGATTATGCTATTTTTAATTTTAAAAAATTTTCTTTTTCAAGTATTCCATTTTTAAAATAGCCTGTTATTAACTTTATAAGTTCAATCACCTCTCAAATCTTTCTGAGAATACTGATTAGAGTCTTTTTCTGGCATTAAGTCAGTTTTCTTGAAGGTTCCTTACTTTGTTCATTAAGCCTGGTTTCTCTCTTTTTGCTTGTTAATTTTCCTCAACTATCTGGTGTCTTGGTCAAACACTTTTTATACCTAAGGCATTGTCCCCACATTAGGAGCTTCGGGGGCCCTTCACCTTCCTTAGATACTTACTACCATCTGGTGGGCAAATAACAAAGCCGATTGCTCCACAGAGGAGATGCTAAGGTTCTGGTTGCCCTGTCTACTCCCTGGCTTTGATAACCATGCCCTGTTGCTCAGGCTTGAGATTCTTCACAGAGCTCTAATGAGGATGTCAAATCCACTCACTGTTCCAGTGACATCTTCCCCTCTTCCACCGATGTTGGATTGTGGGTTTCTTCCTCTTGTTTTGTCTAAATCTAGCAATATTTGATTTTAGCTTTTAGAATTTCTCGAATGCCTCAGGTAGTAACCCTCCCTGTTTTTCATCACTGCTATGAATTTATTGTTAATTTTGTATTTATTTTACCATTTTGATTGCAAGTAAGGAGGAGGAAAATGTAAACACTTGCAATCCACTCAGCTTTATGAGTTAGGATTCTCATATTTCTCTGTCTTGATCACTTTGAAGATTGTATATAAGAGATTTAAGGAAGTCCAGACAACTGGATGAAAGTAAATATCATTGCCGTTTTATCACAGATGTCCCATGCAAATTGAAAATTATTATATTTTCTTGATTTTTCAATAAATGGAAAACAATTTTAAGTGAAGTGCAATTTTTTGGTTGTTATGAATACGATGTTAATATGATCAAGATGTAGAACTCCTTATCTTCAGGTAGGCAAATGCAATTCTTCTGCTTTATAGATTATGGCCAAACATAGATAAAAAATAAATGATCACCACAAGAGAGTTAAAGAAGTCGTGAGTGAGTATTGAATATTTAAGAGACATGGACATTCTTCTAGGCACTTAAAATTTGTTGTCTCATTGAAGCCTATAATGTTAGTATCAAAAGTAGCTATTACTCTTTCCAGTTTATAGACTTGAGATTCACAGATAATCTCAGTTAAGTGGGAAAGCTGCAATTGAAGTTAAATGGGAGAGATGAAATTAAAACACAAATCTAGTGAATTTCAAATTGATTGCATTTTCCCCTGTAAGACACCACACTATAGGTAAAGCAAAGAGAAGCAAACATAAAGTTAGGAGTAAAGCCTAGAGTCTAATAACTCTTGAGTTTCTCCTCTTTATATCAATGAACAATTCTCCTACTCTTCAGTCTATTGATAGCATGGATTTTTTAAAAAAATCCACATTGTTTCAAAAGGTGTTGAAATAAAATGCAAGTGGGTGGAAAATGGGAATAAATAGTATCTAATTCTGCTATGTATTAAACTCTTACAGTAACTAGGTTTTTTATAAGAGAAATGCAGAAAAGTTTTAAAAATCTTTGTATCTCCTGATTTTAGCTCTTCAATTCATTTATTTTTATATAGAGGTATCTGACTATGAAATAATATGTATACTCATCTTCTATTTAAAAAGACAAATTATAAAACAGACTGTAGGGACTCGGTACTGCTTCTCAGACATTGCAATCCCACACAAGAGCAAGGTCAGATTTACTGGTACAGGCAACTGTCCAAAGCAGCTGTTCTCCTGCTAGCTGTTGATGTTCTCTTCCTCTCTGCCAGCTCCACATCAAGGGCCCTCACACGGTGCACCACTCTCACCCACACACCCTGAATAAGGCCCTGAAAGTTCCAGGTTCCTGCACCTGCCTTTCTTGCCCAGGGCTTTGTGAGAGCAGACAGTTGCTCTCAAGCCCAGGGCTTTCTGAGAGCAGAGAGTTGCTCTTGAGCCCTTCTCTGAGGTCCTCTAAACACCCCTACTCCACCATCAATCATAGCAGTTGTACTTTTTTTTTGCTTACCCTATTAGGTTTCTGTTAGGTTGAACCATATGAAACTGCTGATATTCAACCGTATTACCTGCAAAAATAGAAATTTCATATAATTCAACCTACACAAACTTTTCTTTTAACAGAGAGTTCTATGGATAAATAATTTGAAAACCATTTCCCTAGGTCTTAAGTGAGCCTGACGTTTTGCTGGCCCCAGTAAAATTGAACTCTTTCCCTTCTTAGTCATCACTATTAAGAGTATGAAGACACAAGCACACGTATGTTTATTGCAGCACTATTTGCAATAGCAAAGACTTGGAACCAACCCAAATGTCCATCAATAATAGAGTGGATAAAGAAAATGTGGCACAGATATACCATGGAATACTATGCAGCCATAAAAAGGATGAGTTCATGTCCTTTGCAGGGACATGGATGAAGCTGGAAACCATCATTCTCAGGAAACTAACACAGGAACAGAAAACCAAACACCGCATGTTGTCACTCATAAATGGGAGTTGAGCAATTAGAACACATGGACACAGGGAGGGGAACATCACACACTGCAGCCTGTCCGGGGGTGGGGGGCTAGGGGAGGGATAGCATTAGGAGAAATACCTAATTTAGATGATGTGTTGATGGGTGCAGCAAACCACCATGGCACATGTATACCTATGTAATAAACCTGCACGTTCTGCACATGCATTCCAGAGAGTATAAAAGGGTATACGCCCTTTTCAGGGCAACTTGTCAAAATATATTTTTAAAAGTGTTAGTCTATTTCTAGAATTTAACATACATCAGCATGGGTGTGGAGTTTGTTAGATAGAAAATTTGTAATATATGTTTCTTCCTGTGAGTTAGTTTCTTCATACAATTTATTCAAATCTGCATTGGAAATATTGCATACAGACATGAGAGGATAATAAAAGTTCTAGTTTTTAATTCTAGTTTTAGTCAATAAAGGTCATAAGCAGTTCTGGACTCAATGTAGATAGTAAAGACCTGAAAAGCATTTTGACCTCCAAACCATGGAGTTTGTCCTCGTAGACGCTTTCCCGGCATGAAAATAGTCACGACTATTTTGCAAAAATTATTTTTTGACTTAGGTATTGCAAATATTTATATATTAGTATTTTATAGATGTTCATGTCAAATTCAAATGCATCCAGAATTTAAAATAAGTAAAACCAGCTTTATTTTCCACACTTAAGTTCTTTTTTTAAGCAACAATTTTAAATGATTTGTTTCATTTTAGGAACAGCAGGAAATAATTATGCAATGGATTATAGAAGATATATTCTGAACAGCTAAAATAGGAAGCACAGATCACTGTGTGGGTGAAAGACAGACATTTTTACAAATAAAGGTGCACACTGCTTTTTAAATATAATAGCTTAATTTTTAAATTAAATATTTTTATTTTCAATAATTGTAAATTCATATGCCATTGTGAGAAATCATAAAGAGTGCACTCATGTTTCTTTTTCCCAGTTTTCCTCAGTGAGCACATCTCACAAAATTATAGTGCAACATCGTAATATGGACAAGAAACAGAAAAATTTCACAATTCCATCATCACAAGGATCCCTCCCATTGCCCTTTTTTTTTTTTTGAGACTGAGTCTCACTCTGCCGCCCAGACTGGTGTGCAGTGGCGCGATCTCAGCTCACTGCAAGCTCCACCTCCCGGGTTCATGCCATTCTCCTGCCTCAACCTCCCACCACCACGCCCGGCTAATTTTTGTATTTTTATTAGAGACGGGGTTTCACTGTGTTAGCCAGGATGGTCTTGATCTCCTGACCTCGTGATCCACCCGCCTCGGCCTCCCAAAGTGCTGGGATTACAGGCATGAGCCACCGCGCCCTGCCCCATTGCCCTTTTATAGCTACACTCACTTCTCTCCTGCCCCCACCTCCACCTTAACTCCTGGTAACTACTGATCTGTTATCC
The DNA here is from genome assembly GCF_000951035.1 of Colobus angolensis palliatus. Taxonomy (NCBI): domain Eukaryota; kingdom Metazoa; phylum Chordata; class Mammalia; order Primates; family Cercopithecidae; genus Colobus; species Colobus angolensis. The sequence continues at coordinate 10,687,080 of NW_012110919.1, forward strand.
AGTTCTATAATTTTGTCACATCAATAATGCTATATTAATAGGATCCCACAGTATGTAACCTTTTAGGACTGGCTTTTCTCACTCAGCATACTTTTCTGCAGATTCATCCAAGCTGTTGTGTGTATCAATAGCTTGCTCCATTTTATTGCTGGATAGTATTCAATGACATGGATGTTTAACCATTCACCCATTGAAGGACATCTGGGTTGTTTCCAGTTTTTAGCTGTTATGAATAATGCTGCTATAAATATTTGTGTACAGATTTTTCAGTGAACATGTTTTCATTTATCTGGGATAAATTCCCAGAAGTACAAATGCTGGTTGGTATGGCAGTTCAATGTTTAATGTTTTAAGAAACTGCCAAACTGTTTTCCAAAATTGCTGCACAATTTTACATTTCCACCAGCAATCTATGGGTTTCTCTGTATCCTTGCCAGCATTTAGTGTTGTTACTATTTTTTATTTTAGCCCTTCTGATAGGTGTGTAGTGATATCTCATTGTGGTTTTACTTTGCATCGCCCTCGTGGATAATGACGTTGAATATCTTTTCTTGTGCTTATTTGCTACCATCTATATATCCTCTGCAGTAAAACTTCTCTTCATGTCTTTTGCCCATTTTCTAATTGGATTATTTTTATACCATTGAGTTTTGAGAGTGCTTTGTAAGTTCTAGATATCATTCTTTGTTAGATATGTGATTTATAAATATTTTCTCCAGTGTGTACCTTGTCTTTTCATCTTCTTAATAGGGTTTTTCACAGAGCGAAAGTTTTTAACTTTAATGAAGCACATTTTTTTTTTTTTAACCAGAGGTGCTAGACACACCTTATTCTTTGATACAGCATAAACAGAGGCGGGGAGGGAGACAGTGCAAATGGAGAAGGGCAGGCTCTTGAGAGCGAGGTTACCAGCATGCAGGCAGAACCCCTCCGATTTGGGGACTATCACTTCTTAAACACGTGCTCTGTGGCAGTTGCCATGCCAAGGTCATTTGTATTTGAGAGGAGGGAGAGGATCAGGACGACTTATTTTTTGATGGATTATGTCTTTGATATCAAGCATAAGAACTCTTCATCTAGCTCTAAATCCCAGAGATTTTTTTCCTATTTTTTTCTAAAAGTTTTATAGTTTTATATTTTAAGTCAATTATCCATTTTGAATTAATTTTTACATAAGCCATACGACTTAGGTCAAGTTTCAACTTGTGGCCTGTGTATGTCCAACTGCTCCAGCACCAGGCTATCTTCCCTCCACTGAACTGCTTTTGTACCTTTGTCAAATATCAGTTAGATTTATGTGTATGGGTATATTTCTGGGTTCTCTATTCTGTCCAATTGATCTGTGTGTCTATCCCTTCACTGATAATACTACATTGTCTTAAGTACTGTAGCTGTAAAATAAATCTTGAAACTGGGTAGACTGATTCCTCCCACTTTATTCTTCTCTTTCGAATTCTTTAGTTATCCTAGTTGCTTTACATATCTATGCAAATATTAGAATAATCTTATATTTACAAAAAAGTGTTGCTGTGGCTTTGATAGGAATTATGTTAAATCTGAATATTAATTTGGAACAATTTACATCTTTGCTACATTGAGTCTTCTAATCCATAAACAGGTATATCTTTTCACTTCTTTGAACATTTTATTTCTTTCATCAATGTTTTGTAGTTTTCAATATACAAGACCTGTACATGTTAAAGAGGAGTTCACCAAGGCTCATAATCAAACTATCAAAAATTAAAGACAAAGAAAAAAATCTGAAAGCAGCAAGAAGTAAGAAACATATCATATACAAAGAAGTCCAATGTAACTATCAGTGGATTTATCAGCAAAAACCCTGCAGGCTAGGAAAGAGTAGGATGATATCTTCAAAGTACTGAATGAAAACAAATTGCCAACTGAGAATACTTAAATCAGTTAACCTGTCCTTCAGAAATGAGGGAGAAATAATAACTTTCCCAAACAAAAGCTAAGGGAGTTCATTTTCACTGGGCCTGTTACTAAAGGGAATTCTTTAAGCTGTATCAAAAGGCCACTAATTAATAACATAAAACATGCAAAAGTACAAAACTCAATGGTATAAGCATTACAGAATCATATTCAGAATACTCTGGACCAAAATGTTGGTATGCAAAGCAATTTTATCTCTTGTACAATGGTTCATAGACATCTATTAAAACAACTACAACTAAAATAATCAGGGGATACAAATTGCAAAATGATGTAAATTTTGACATCCAAAACATAAAATGAGGGATTTGGATACAAGTGTTAGATTTATATCTAATTATTATTTTTTATTTTTGTGTTTGTGATTATAAATGACCTTGTATTTTTAATTTCTGTGCACACATGTTCATAACCAGTTCACAGAAATACAATTTTTTAAATGTGTATCTTGCATCCCATGACCTTGTTGAGCTCACTTATTAGTCATAGGAGTGCAGTTTTTGTTTTGTTTTCTTTGTTTTTTAGCTTCCTTGGGATTTCTACGAAGACAATCATTTCATCTGCAAATAGGAAGTTTCAGTTTTCCTTTCCAAATTTGTATGCCTTTTATTTTTTTGTTTTTCTTCTTGGCACAGGCTGGAACTTCCAGCACTATGTTGAGTGACAGTGGTGAGCACAGTGGACATCCTTGCTTTGTTCCCAGTCTTAGAAAGAAAGTCTTCATGCTTTCACCATTAAGTATAATGTTAGCTGGAGAATTTTTATAGATGCTCTTTATCAAGTTGGGGAAATTCCCCTCAATTTCTATTCTTTTGAGAGGTCTTTAAAAAAACATGAATGGGTGTTGAATTTTGTTGAATGCTTTCTCTGAATCAATTAATATCATTATATGAATTTTCTTCTTTATTGATTTCAAATATTGAACCAGTTATGCATCCCTAAAATAAACCTCACTTTGTAATTGTACATAATTTAAAAATTATATTTCTGAATACTATTGCTAATATTTTATTAGGAATTTTTTGTCTATATTCATGAGGAATATTGCTCTGGGGTGTGGATGTGTGTGGAATTGGGAATACTAGCTCATAAAACATTCCCCCATTTTCTTTTTTCAAGACAAGATTGTTTAGAGTTCATGTTAATTCTTCTTTAAATGTTGTTATAATTCTCCAGCAAAACAACGTGGGCTTGGAGATTTATTTTTTGAGAGCTTTTTTGATTATGAATTCCATTTCATTAATAGTTGTAGAGCTATTCACATTATGTATTACATATTGGGTAAATTGTGGTAGTTTAACAATTGATCCATTTTAGCTAAGTTGTCAAATTTATGTATGTAGAATAGCTTGTAATATTCCTTTATTTTCCTTTTGATGTCTTCAGGGTCTGCAGTGACATCCCTATTTTAGTCCTGATATAGGTAATTTGTGTCTTTCTTTTTTCTTTCAGTTTCACTTTAGGAACAGTAGGAAATAACAATGTAATGATTTACAGAACATATGTTCCTAGCAGCCAAAGTATTAATAAAAGCTTATATTGCTGTATACGTGAAAGAAAATTTTTACAAATAAGAGTGGACATTGCTTTTGGTTTTTAACTTCTCAAAGGTCATTCTGCTTTCTAATTCTTGTTTTTAGAGATAGGGTCTCCTTCTATCCCCCAGGCTAGCATCCCATGATGCAATCATACCTTACTGCAGCCCCAATCTCCTGGGCTCAAGCGATCCTCCCACCTCAGCCCTCTGAGTAGTTAGGAATACAGGTACACACCATTGTGTCCAACTAATTTTTTTAACTCTTTGTAGAAATATGGTCTGGCTATGTTACCAGAGCGGGTCTCAAACTCCTGGCTGCAAGTGATGCTCTTGTCTTCACCTCCCAAAGTGCTGGGATTTCAGGCATAAGCCAGCACACCCAGCCTGCTTTCTAATTCTTAAGTCATCTCTTTACTATTATAATCATAGTGCCCATGAAATACATTCTGTTTCAGGTATCCTACCTTTTTTTTCATCTGAATCCCACAAAAACTCCACAGATGGGCAGACAGGGAAACTGAGTATCAAAGGATACTCAGTAACTCTTGGACAGCTTTAGAATCCAGCTCTCTCAACACTTAAAAGCCATGAATACACTTTCCATTACATCATTCTGTCTTTTTGCTATAATTACCCAAAATGTCTTCCTATACAATAAAAATAACAGAACTTTTTTTAGCTTAGTTTAATGATAGTTTAAAAGAATATTTTCCCCAGAGTATCTGTAAAAGCAATTACCATGAGGGTTATCACAAAGTAATAAATACATTAGTTGGTAGAATAAAGTTAAGGTTTAAACCAGAAAGATGTGACAATATAAGTACTTCTGTGCATCAATTTAAGATGATGTGAAGTTTTAAGAATAAGCACACAGAACTTCCCTTGTAGTAAAATATAATCAGGGTCATAAAAATTTTTTTTTTTTCTTTTTTTTTTTTTTT
>NW_012110919.1:10696838-10701564 GCF_000951035.1 Colobus angolensis palliatus
CTGGGAGTTGGAGACTGCAGCTGTTCCTATTCGGCCATCTTGCTCCGCCCCCCAGGGTCATAAAAATTTATGTCATAATATGATAGCAATAAGTTTTAAAGTGAAGATAAGTATTACAATTAATTTTAGCTAACAAGTTCAACTCCTTTTCTGCTGAGTATTTTTCTAAAACAGTTATAAAAATGCCCATTAATAAAAGTTTTTCTTTTTTTCCTGACCCATCCCTGGCAAAGGAATATTCAAAAGGTTGATATGAAGGGGTATCGGTATGTAAAGCAAGTGTTAAAAAATACATAAACTCAGTAATAAGTTTCTAAATAATCAAGAATTGTTATGATTTATATGTAAATTTCATTTGGATTTCCCTCAAGGAAACAAAATCATTAAGTTCTGAAAAAGTCTCTAATTCTAATACTCCTTTCTTCATCTTCATATCAATGAAAAAATTGAGCAAACATTTAATTCATTGGTATCCCCAATTAAAAAGTACCTTTATGTTTCTAACTAATTCCTATGGGTTAAACTTATTAACACATATTTGGGAGACAAAATAGGATTTGCAGCAAAGTAGAATTGGATTCAGATCCTAATGTTGGTGTTTACAGTTTAGCATTTGCATTCATAAAATGAGGATTATATAAGCTTCCCCACAGAATTACTGTCTGGATTAATTGAGATAATGTAAATGAAAGACTAGAATAAGGCCTAAATTAGTAAAGGATTGATAAGTATTCGTCTCCTTCTCCTACTGCAAGATTTTAGTATAAGTAGGATCTAACTGAAAGAAGACATTGATGAGTTAAATCATAAGGCAGACCTCCTAATAAATGGCAGAGTCACCGAATTAAATGAAGAGTCCAGCAGAATCTCCCTGACATAATTTACAGAGGTGAGAGTTAAAGGAAAAGAGAAAATCAATAGGTTTGGAAGAAAATACAGCACAAAGACTAATTTTTATCAGTGTTTAAGAGAGCTGCTCTGGAAATTGCAGTAAGTGCTTTAAGTAGAAACCTTCTGGGGGGGTCTCTGATGGGAAATAAGTGGCAGAGACCCTGGTAGAACCTCTCTAAATAGCCCACCATCTCTAATTTGGAGGAGTGAGGGCTCACAGCAATGAGGGACCACAGAGAAGGGGGAAAAAGAAGAGAAGATACACTCCAATTAATCACAATAAGCCTTTTTAGAGAGCATGGCATTAGGAGGTTAAAGAGCCCCTGTGGTGACTTGTTTACAGGAGTAGAAAGTTAAGAGGCTGTTAGGAGCTTGAAGGGGAAACACCAGACTGCAGCTTTTGAGAAAGAAGTTAGTCATTAGATATATTTTGCTTTAGAAACAAACCCAAGTGATATAGTTTGAATATATGTCCCCATCAGATCTCACACTGAATTGTAATCCTCAGTGTGGGAGGCGGGCCTTGGTGGGAGGTGACTGGGTCAATCGGACAAATCCTTCATGTCTTGGTGCTGTCCTCGTGGTAATGTTTTCACAAGATCTGCTTGTTTCAGTGTGTGGCGCCTCCCCACCAACCCCACTCTCTCTCTCTTGCTCCTGCTTTTGCCATGTGATGTGCCTGCTTGCACTTCACAACTTCTGCCATGAGTAAACACTCCCTTAGGCCTCCCCAGAAGCCAAGTTGACGGTGGTGCCATGCTTGCACAGCCTGCAGAAGCATGAGCCAATTAAATCTGTTTTCTTTATAAATTACCCAGCAATGCAAGCATTTCTTTATAGCAATGCAAGAATTTCTTTATAGCAATGCAAGAACGTCCTAACACACCAAGAAAAACATAAAGATGGATGTTAATGTGCCCTGGTGCAGAGGCATCACCAAACACAGAGAAGACAGCACAAAATAATTCTTCTTGATGGGACTTCTCATTCACGGCTCTGTCATCTCCTCCACTTACCAGATTTAAGAGTAATAACCGGCCGGGCGCGGTGGCTCAAGCCTGTAATCCCAGCACTTTGGGAGGCCGAGGCGGGTGGATCACGAGGTCAGGAGATCAAGACCATCCTGGCTAACATGGTGAAACCCCGTCTCTACTAAAAATACAAAAAACTAGCCGGGCGTGGTGGCGGGCGCCTGTAGTCCCAGCTACTCGGAGGCTGAGGCGGGAGAATGGCGTGAACCCGGGAGGCGGAGCTTGCAGTAAGCCAAGATCGCGCCACTGCACTCCAGCCTGGGCGACACAGCAAGACTCCATCTCAAAAAAAAAAAAAAAAAAAAAAGAGTAATAACCAGTATAACCAGTACTCTCCAATATTAACTAAAAGATAGGTGCCATTCTTTCCCTCAAGCACCTCATATTTTAGTGAGAAAGTCAGCAATGGAGGAGGGAGGTGAAAAGTCCTATGAATAAACAGAACTTCCTATGAACACTTATAACCAGGGATCTCACCTAATTTGGCATGTAAAGAGAAGTTTCTTTAAGGAAGTGACCTTTCAGCTGCCACCTGAAGGAGATGTAGAAATTAGCTAAGTGAAAGCAGTGTGAGCGGGTCGAAACGAAGTGTCCAAGTCAGAAGGAACATGAGATGCCGTGATCCTGATGGTCACAGCAGGAAAAAATAAAGACAGCACATGTAAGGAATTAAAAGGTGGTTGGTGTGTTCAGAATACAAAAAGGAAGAAGAAGAGAGAGTATGGGCACATCTCTCCAGAAGTTTGTGAAATCGAATAAAATTGGCATAGCTATGGGAGATACTATTCTATGGTGGCATTGACTTCTTAAGTACATTAAAATGCTGATGCAAATGAAGTGGTAAAAAGAGATATATTAAAGAGGTAAGAACAGAAAGGAATTGAGAGTAAAAATTTCCTACAAAGGAGGTAAGGGGTGGAATTTAGAGAACGTGTGAAAAGTCTGATGTTTAGAGAGGCAGAGGAATGCCTTCAGTTTAATAGGATGGAGAAAGAAATGAAGAGATTCAGAAAGGTTTTAAACATTTTTTGGCAAAGTACTGAGGTAATTCCTTGTTGATGACTTCCGTTACTCTGTAAAGTGAGGATTAAATTATCTCAGTAGACTAGGAGGAAAATTAGGTATCTGAGAAGAGGAAAATTCAAAAGTCATTAGGAAAGTTGGCATGCAAGCTAACTGTAGAAATTTAGGTCTGCTGAGTAGTGTTAAGGGCCCAGAAGAGATTGGGAACTACGAACTTATAACATTAAAATAGGATTATGAGAAAATTCAACATCACTGATCATTAGAGAAATGCAAATCAAAACCACAATGAGATATCATCTCACACCAGTCAGAATGACTAATATTACAAACTCAAAAAATAACAGATGCTGGCGAGGTTGTGGAGAAAAAGGAACACTCATACACTGTTGGTGGGAGTATAAATTGGTTCCATAATTGTGGAAGAGAGTGTGGCAATTCTTCTAGACCTAAAAACATAAATACCTTTCAACCCAGCAATCCCATTACTGGGTATGTACCCAAAAGAATATAAATCTTTCTATCATAAAGACACATGCACATGTACGCTCACTGCAGCACTATTCACAATAACAAAGACATGGGATCAACATCAAAGTCTATCAATGGTAGACTGGATTTTAAAAATATGGTACATATACACCATGGAATATTGTGCAACAACAAAAAAAAAGGAATGAGATCATGTCCTCTGCAGGAACATGGATGGAGCTGGAGGTCATTATCTTTAGCAAACTAATGCAGGAACAGAAAACCAAACACCATGTGTTTTCACTTATAAGTGGGAGCTAAACGGTGAGAACATGTGAACACATAGAGGAGAATAACACACACTGGAACCTATTGGAGGATGAAGGGTGGGAGGAGGGAGAGGATCAGGAAAAATAGCTAATGGGAACTAGGCTTAAAAACAGCAATGGGCACTAGGAAAAATAGCTTAATGGGCACTAGATGAAATAATCTGTACAACCGCCCCCCTCACACACCTCAACACAAGTTTACCTATATAACAAACCTGCACATGTACCTCTGAACTTGAGAGTTAAATTTTTTAAAAAAGATTATGAATTGATTAACTTATAGACTTAGGCTTTTTCCTATTTTACCTGAAAACAAATGAAACATTTTATTAGTCTCTCACTCTTTACTCTTGCACATATACATATATATCCATATATAAATGAACAAACGCTTTTGCATTTATTTCAGTGTAATAAGTAAGGAAATATGATGTGTGATTATTATATAATTATTATGGATTATGTACTTTATCAATATAAAAATCCTATTTATTCCTATGCTTTTTATCTAAGTGGAGTCCAAGGATTAGGGCATGAAGGATTGAAGGATTGAGAGCAATGTTCCAGGCAAAAGCATCGGCATATGTTTTGAAAGAGCATGGTGCTTTTGAGGAAGTAAAATAAATCTAGGTTTGGAATACAGACTAGAAGAGATCAAGGTGTAAGAATTAACTCTAGAAATAAACAGAAACCTGGTCACACAGTTTGATGGCTATAAGTTGACCAAGCAATGGTGGTCAAACCTGTGCTTAGCTAGGTTTAAAAGCTATGAAGTGAATAAACAGGTTTGAAAAAAATAGACTATCACTTTGAGAAATAATCTGGATTTTATGTGTTCTATTTTATTTAATTTTTTTCCTCCTGTACAAGTAGCAGAAACACACACACACACAGCCATAAGGAAAATTTTAACTTATCTATCTATTTATCTATCTATCTATCTATCTATCTATCTATCTATCTATCTAATCTACCTATCTA
>NW_012110919.1:10701614-10707979 GCF_000951035.1 Colobus angolensis palliatus
TCTATCTATCTAATCTACCTATCTATCTAATCTATCTATCTATCTATCTATCTATCTATCTATCTATCTATCTATCTATCTATCTATCTATCTAGTTAAAGTGAACTAAATATGGCCTGAGAAGGACTCTACACTTCTATATTTGAGTCCTTGTGGACGAATTACAACCTAGCTTAACAGGCAGACAAGATGAAAACCTAACTTAGGAGTATGCACCTGTAACAACAGCTGAGTCTTCGCCAATCCCAGCAGCCATACCTCAACCACTCATAGACTACTGAGTGTTGAAACTGTGTTCAAATAAGGCAAAGGCCAACCTGTAACCAGCTGTTTCTGAACCTCATTTCTAAGTTCTGTTCTATACATCACTTTCCTTTTTTTGTCTATAAATTTGTTCTGACCACAAGGCACCCCTGGAGTCTCTCTGAATCTGCTGTGATTGTAGGGGCTGCTTGGTTCACAAGTCATTCGTTGCTCAATTAAACTCCTTTAAATTTAATTTGGCTAAAGTTTTTCTTTTAACAATATATAAACACACACAGATGTACATGTTATAAATTTGCAGATAATCTGTGTATATTTATATTCAGTTTATTTGATAATTAACAGTTAACTTTTTTATAGTTACCATATAGTTAACAGTTATTCATATGATTAGTTTTAAAATAATTTTTAATATTCTATCTTCCATTCAAACAAAAAGTTTTATTCTAATTCTTTTCTGTTATAAATAGTAGTACAATGAATTATTTTACAGAATTGTTTTCTCTTTCTGGGCATTTCATTGATGCAGACAAGAAAGTACTAGACTAAAAGCAGTATGCTTTTCAAGATTCTTGATTCACATTACCAAGAAAATGTATAGAAACATTTCCACCATTGGTCTATAAGACTATCAGTCTGTGCCTGCATCACCATGACTTTACCATGTGTTTGCTAAGCACAGGATATATTTTTGTTTTTAAAAAGTTTTAACTACTTCTTAGGTTACGTCCTAACTGTATTTTGCATTTCCTTGATATTCAGTGCTGTTAGTCATTTTTCCTTTTATTTGTTATTCATCTTTTCCTTTCTTAAATTGTCTACTTATATTCTTTGTTCATTTTCCTCTGTGGATGTGTTAGTCTTCTTTGTGGTCTGGTAAGAGCTCTTTGCATATTAACATTTTAACAATTTCGCTGTTATTTATTATCTCTATAGCATGAGTTACTTGTTTTCCATTTTATTTAAGTTTTTTTTTTATGCAAGGCAACTTAATTTCTATGCAGTCAAGGTTATTTATCTTTTCCTTTGGTATTACTTTCACAACTTTTGTGTTAAGTAAATGATTGTATCTGTAAGATTAAGTTTGAAATATTGACAGTCTGTGCCTCTATCTTTTCATACATTTTGTTAGTTAATAGAGAAATGACTACTGAGCTAATCATTTGTAACTGTTGTGACAATTACAAATTGTCACAAGGAAGAAAGAGAAGTGTAAAGATAAGAAGATAAGAAAATGTGTCTCTCAGAGTTGTTATTAATCACTGTCAATATTTCATTAGAGTGCATTGCCTAATGTCTGTTTATGTAATTTAACTTATTTGAAATAGTCTTTTCCCTCACAGATTTTGACTAACTTAATGACCCACTTAATTTACTATTTCATGTATAATTGCAATTATTATGTAGATATCTGTTTGTGTTGATATCTCTGTTGTAATTTTTATGGAAATCAATAGAAGATATAAAATATTTTTGGATCTTTCTGACATTCAAAAAATATTTTTGAGAAAAATTATCTTAATTCAAATAGATATTAAATTGGTACTATCAAATAGATATTAAATGCTAAATTGAATTGGTACTTGACTCAATTCAATTTAGCATTTATGACTTGCTGTCTTATACAACTGTTCTAAGAATTCATGTCAAATTATATTAGTTATTTCTGTGTCCATTTAGCAAATATTTATTGTCAAGTTCTTGGCTAAACCAAGAATCCTAGAAGAGAAATTTCACAGACTAGTAAGAGATTATTTGCAATTTCTGCTTTTAAAATAGTAATATAATTAATATACTTTCCAGAAAATTTTTCCATCTTCTTTGATGCATAAGTAGAATCTTACAATACACATATAAAATTATGTGAAAGTACATACATAATTCTAAGAAAGCATAGCAGAAGGGCTAGAAACCCTTATGTTTAACTATCTACATGATATCTATAGGGTATCTAAAACTTGTACAAACCAAATAGATACTTGATCCTTGCTCCCCAATTCCAGCAACATCAAAACTAACACAATGAAAATCGCTGATTTTTGCCTAGATCTCACCATTTTAGTAAAGGGCATCATGATTTTTCATAGTGACTCAAGCCATAAATCTGGACATGCTTGATTCATAACCTATATCTCCTAAATTCAACTCTACGGTAAATACTATTCATTCTATTTTGAAAACATGTCCTAAAACCATTCATTTCCCTATACTTCAGATTTACCCACCAATCCAAACAACTGTACATATTCTCCTGGACAGCTACAAAACCTCCTAATTGTTTCCCCTATTTTCCTCTCCATAAGGTACTCTCTAGCCAGAGTTATCTTTTAAAAATGTAGATCAAATCACATCACATTCTTGCTTAATGCCCTTCAATGGCTTCTAATTGCACTTGGAGTAAAATCTACACTTCTTACCATGACCTCATTGGCTCTCTGTCTTCTCTGGTATCATCTCACAGCGCTGTGCCCTCACACTGAGCTCCAGTCATGCATGCCTTCTGTCTGTTCCTCTGCTCCAGCTTATGTCTTCATCTGGGTCTCTGTATTGCTATTTCATTTCTCTGCCTGAAACATTCTTCCCCTGACTCTTTGCATGGCTGTTTCTCCTCATTCATGTTTCAGCTTGAATACCACCTCTTCAGAGAAGCCTTCTCTGATTCCAAGTAGTGGCTCCTCCTCCAAATACTGTTTGATTCTGTGTAGTTAATTCACAGCCCTGATCACACTTTGAAGTTATATTCTTTATTTATTGTTCACTTGATCATTGAATATTCACCTCCTCTTGAATAGAAGCTCCTTGAGGATAGTGAACTCTTTTGTCTTGCTCACTGCTATTACCTGTACCTATGATGAAGCCTGGTATATGGAGCACACTTAGCAAATATGAGTAAAATGGATGAATGAATAAGGGCATCTCAGTGAAGATGGGGTGAGAAAGGGTTATGCCAGATGGTGCTTGGATCCTATCTAAAAGAATGAACAGAAGTTAACCAGGTAGAGAAAAAGAGGGAAATGCATTCTAGACTGTATTGGAAAGGGTGCAAGAACAAGTTTCTTTTGGAGGTTGCAGGAGTTTGGGATGATTGCATGTTGGCAGTGCTGGTGATAAACAGGAGCCCAGTGCGAGAACATTAATGGACTTTTATGTCCTATTGAGTAAGAAGTTTAGAGGTTGTCATGAAGGTAGGAAATCCTAAAGGATGTTATAAAAGTGAATAACATAATCAGGTTGACAATGTAATAAGATCACTCTCCACACAGGGGAAGTAGTCTGGAATTGGGTGGGTAGGGTATCCTTGTAGGGTAACCTCATACTGGCAGTGTAAGGAGGTGTCCACATGTGGAGGGCAGCCAGGGTGGAGTCAAAGCACTGTAAAGGTGAGAGGGATATCCATCAGGGTCCAACCAGGCATAAGGGATCAGAACATACACAAATTAAGGAGCAAGGTGGATGTGTGTGTGCCATGCCCTGAGCAGGAGGTGTCCATGTGCAGCTTTACTGGCATGCAGTATCAGAGCTCAAGTGGGATGAGGCCAGTGTCCATACTTGGAGATGACCCTAAATGAGAATCAGGACCTGATAAAATAACAAACTACACTATGAATAAAGGAAGCTAGGTTTCTGACTGTCAGAGAATAGAATACAAATATAAAAATGAATTCTGTGTTGTTTAGGTCGAAATCACATTACGTCTGTGAACTCATGGCTTTCAATATACGTAGAGATGGATGAACACAAATATAGATGTTCATGTGCATGTGTATATTTGTGTATCCATACCCAGACCCACATGCATATGTATATGTACATACTATGCTTCTATACAAATATCATCTAGCCCTGCCCACTGAGAAAGTCTGAGAACAGTGACATCCCAGTAGCAATTAATATACTTAGTGCCTAAATCTTGGCATCAAACTACCATTTTATACTAAGAGGAAGTAAAGCTTCTTGGAGAAATAGCTGATCCCACATCTAGGATTGGAAAAGCATATATGACATAAGCCTAGAAATCCTGATGTTCCAGAAAGTAAGGAATGCTCAAAGAGTGATGGAGTTAAGTCAAAAGGACACAGGAGGACTCGCTTTGGCAAAACTCTGAAAAATTCAAATATCAAAACCAATAATAATAATAATGGAGTATAATTAACTCAGTAAAATAGGAAACATGGGTCTCTGCAAGTATAAACAAATACATGAGCAAATTGAATGTTTTGTGAGGAATGAGATATTCACATAGTTTTAAAGTACCTCCCCACAAATATACACACATTTCACAAGAGAAACAAACAAACAAATAGAGAGAGTAACCTTACAGTGGAGAAGTCTGAAAGAAACCACCTTAATCAAGTGACCAAGGCGAACATCATTTGAAAAATCATTATGACAAATCAAAATCATGCACCAGCTGACAGGATAAAAAACAGAGTCACCTCTGGTTCTTTCTGATAAAGACGTTTACCCTGAAATTATAAGGAGACATCAGACAACCCAAACTGAGGAACATTCCACAAAATAGTTGACCTGTTATCTTCAAATATGTGACTTCTTTAAAATTCAAGAAAAGGCTGAAGAATTATTCCAGATCAAATGAGATTGAACAGGAATGAAAACTTGATGAATGTATGATTCTAAACTAGATATTTTTTACCATAAAATATATTATTAGGACAATTGGTGAAGTCTGAATGAAGTCTTAAGGTTAAATGGTAGTAATATATCACAATTCATTATCTGATTTTGATGTTTGTGTTCTGGTTATAGATAAATATCCTTGTTTGTAAGAAATAACACACCAGTGCTAATGAGGCATTAGATTAGCAGTTTACTCACAAACAGTTCCAAGAATAAAACAAAAGATCTTTAGGGAAAAAAAGATCTTTGTATTGTGTTTCCAACTTTTCTGCAATTTCGTGATTGTTTCAAAATATAAAATAATAATTATTTTTACATCCACGAGATCACTCTGTGATAAATGTAGAAGATAAATTAGAAGTAGAAGAGATGACAGCAAGGAAACCATAATGGGAGCTATTTCAGTAATCAAGTCAAAAGCATTAAGACAGGTGCAGTGGGAGTAGAAGAAGAGAAAAGCTTGGAAAGATAGGAAACAGAAGTGACATGCTTTGGAGGCTAATTAGATATAGAAAGAGAAGGAGAGGGGGTATTCTAGGTGGTACAATTCATTGATATAAGGAAGGAAGAGCAGATTTTTGGAGAAAGATGAAGATTTTGATGTCTGGCAAGTAAGTGTAGTGAGTCTTATCTTCCAAACACTGTATGTTACTTGACCAGATGAAATACATGTTATTGGCTTATTATTAGGACGAACTTCTATTCTCTGGCTTCATGTTTCCACAAGAAGGAAACACCATTAGAATAACATCCTCGACCTATTCTCCCACTTTTTATTAATTTATCTCCTAAGGAATTAGAGTTACTGAGTTGTAGAACGACACTGGGGAAGCAACTAAGCATGCTTATTATTGCCTCTTCCATGTTTCTCCTCTTCAGAGCCAGTGTGTCAGCATAATAGATATGTTCTCTGCTCTTCTGTAGTAAAATCAGCTTGTAGGTTGGCCAGCTGTGCCAGTGACTGGGTTAGGACGTGTGTCTAATACCAGAGTGAAGTTACAGCAAGCATATTCAGTAACATATCTAGAATCACATTGTCCAATCAGTCCTCATGATAATAATAAAAAGTATGGCATTTGGTTTCAATTTGTCTAACTCCTGGATTCCATATCTCAATTGGATCTGAATCTGGGAGAGAAAGAAAGCAGTGTGGTTAATTTGTTTCCTAAATTCAAAACAATTATAAAACTGTGTTTATTCCTCACAGTGTCTAATACAGTGCTTAATACTCACTTATTGAATTGAGTTCCATTAATGTAAAATAGGATGATGCTAAAATAATACTATCTTAATACCTTCTAATTATTTGTTTTTCCATTTTAGGCATTTAGCACCATTGATTTAAAACTTGTTCTTCATATATATGCACCCAATACAGGAGCACCCAGATTCATAAAGCCAGTCCTTAGAGACTTACAAAGAGACTTAGACTCCCATACAATAATAATGGGAGACTTCAACAC
>NW_012110919.1:10711559-10750677 GCF_000951035.1 Colobus angolensis palliatus
GCAGCACACCAACATGGCACAAGTATACATATGTAACAAACCTGCACATTATGCACATGTACCCTAGAACTTAAAGTATAATAATAATTAAAAAAGGGGGCAGCAACGTAAGTGCCATCAATCAATAAACTGCTAAAAAAAAAAAAAAAAAAACTTGTTCTTCAACATGGCACAATCTAAAGATACTTATTTTTCCTTTCCTCATAGATAAAAATCATAATGGTCTTATCTATCTCACATAGTTTCTCAAAGGATTAAAGTAGACAATGTGTAGATACCACTCTGTAACATAATAAATAAACGGCATATTTATTGCTGAGTTTCAGTGTTCCCTTTCTCAACAGTGTGAATTTGGGCAAGATGAGTGCAAAATCAAACCAGAATGGAATTGTTAGGGTCAGCTATAAAGAGGCCTATGAAATGCTCTAGATCATGTTTTTCAAATTAAGTTCTGTGCATCACTAGTTGCGAAATATATTGATGGGTTTACAGGGGTGGTAGCAAAAGAAGGCTCTGAAAAATCATTCAGTGAAGAAATTGTTTAACCCTGTATTTCCCCAATATATTTGACCATGGAAACTTTTTATATAAGAACCTCACTTACAGAGTGAGAAATTCATAGATATTAGGACATTCTGATTAAGAGGAGGGTGGCAGAATATCTGGTTAGGACTTCCTGATTACTAGAATGCCCTATGTAAATCAGCACAACATTTAAGTAAAAAGATTCTAAATGCCTTGCTTATCCTATCCTTCTCCCTGGACTATATATCTGCCCACTATGATATGGATATGGCTTAGTTTGTCCCCACTGAAATTCAGATTGAAATTTGATTCCCAATGTGGCAGTGTTGGCAGGTGGGGCCTCGTAGAGGGTGTTTGGGTCATGAGGACAGATCCCTCATGGATGGCTCGGTTCTGTTCTAGCAATACTGACAGTTCCAAGTCTGCCAAGACTGGATTAATTCTCATGGGCATGGATTAATTCCCATAAGAGGTAGTTGTTATAAAGCCAGATACCACTGGAGTTTTGCCTCTTCACATGTGCTCACTTTTCCTTTGACCTTCTGCCATGTTGTGATGCATCAACAGCAGCGGGGCTGATGTCAACACGATGCTTTTTGTACTTTCCAGCCTGCAGAAGTGTGAGTTAAAGAAGCCTCTCTTCTTAGTTCATTTTATGTTCCATATAACGGAACTCCCAACCTCAGGTGTTCCATTACAGCGACACAAAATCAACTAAGACTTCACCGATCTAGCACCTATTCAAACATAAAGGTCAATTTGAGCATTTCCTCTCTGGAATAGTCTTCACTGCCCTTTCCCCAACTATTCTTAATTAATTCAGGTGGTACTTATTGACAGCCAATTGTGAACCAGGTACTGTTCTAAGTGCTGAAATTGAGCACTTTATAAACAAGGAAGGAAGGAGGGAGAAAAAGAGGGGGATGAAAGGAAGGAAGGTAGGAAGAAATAAATGAAAGAAGTTCTTATTCTCATGGAATATCCATTCCAGGTGGGAAAAAAGACACTGAACAAATCAACACATAATGTTAGTTCAGGAGTGAAAATTGTTATAAAGGAAAATAGCATAACAGAGACAGAAAATACAGTGGTAGCTACTTTATATTCAATGGTCAAAAAGGGCATCTCTCATAAGGTAGAAAGGATGATAATTAGCAGTGTTAAGTCTCTGGGAGAAGGGTGTTCCAGACAATTCAATGATAAGTACAAAGAACCTAAGGCACGAGCTGTTTGGCTAATCTAAGGTAATGTTGGGAAGATGACATGGCTAGTGTAAATTAAACAATGTGGAGAATGGTAGGAGATGGGTTAAGAGGTTTTAGAGAGTCAGATTATATTGGATGTCATGCATCTTTACTTTCAGTGAGATGAGAAGACATTGGAAGGTTGAGCAGGTGAATAACGTGAATATGTGGCCACATTACAAAAGGACAAGAGCACAATAATCAATGCCAGTAACAAGATATGAAGCTTTTTCAAAGGTCTAGGTCAGAGATGTTAATGGCTCATACAATAGTGATAGATGACAGATGGTAAGATTCAAGATATATTTTTAAAGAAAAGTTAGAGGACTGATTTTTGAACTTTTTGGTCTCAAGATCCCTTGATGCCCTTAAAAATTAATAACACTAAAGATTTTTCGTTCATGCAAGTCATATCTGTTAATATTTATATAAAAACTAAAATTAAAAATTCTTTAAGCATAAGAATACACAAGTGTGCATTCCATTAGCCATCAGAGGTATGATATCATCACTTACCATATAGCTTCTGGAAAACTCCATTTAGAACTCATGTACAAATAAAAGCAGAACAAGGCAAAATGTCTTTGTATTATTATGAAAATATGTTTGACCTCACAGACCTTTTGAAAAGGTTTTGAAGCCTGCTAAGAGGTCCTGAACCACACATTGAGAACTGCTGGCCTAGAGGATTTTTTTGATGGAGTGGATGTGAGGTGAGAGAGAAAGAAAGAAATCAAGGATGGGGTCAAGTTTTTAAGCCTGAGCTGCTATTAACTGAAATGCAAACTGCAGTGCTATACAGGTTAAGTTTAAGACATCCCATTGACATTTAGAGTAGCCTGCTGGATAAGAGCCTGGAGTTCAGGGGAGTGGGCAGGCCTGGAGATATAAATTTAGGAGTAATCAGCACATAAACAGCATTGAAAGCTCTGGAACTGGATGAGAACACATAGACTAAGAAGAGGTCTGAAGATGATCCTTGGGGCATTGGATCAATGAACTCCATCAGTGAAATTCCAAAAGTTCTCTATTTAGAGAACAGTCTCCTTTGGTTGGTTCAAAGTTCTTTTAGGATAGAATCCATATTTTAGTTATTTTCATATTCAAATCACCGCTTAAGATGCCCAGAATATGGTAGGCACTCGACTGTGTTTATTGAATGAATGAATGAATGAATGAATAAATAAATAAAGTAATGATGTCCCTTGTGGTACTTTCACAGCTAAATTCCAGAATTTTAGAACAGGCAAGATTGGGAAGTTGGAATGATTAGGTTCAGATTCATATAGTAGATATACTATTCATTGTATAGTCAAAAAGATTTCCTCGAACTTAGAGGAAGATGTAATTGACTGCACCCTGTGCAGTGAATAACAAGTGACCTAAAGGCAAGGATAGACTATATTTCAAATTCTAGTCTGCCATTTAAGATATTTAAAGCAATATTGCCAACTCTACTTTCTGATCATTTTATTTTGCAAGTAAATTTTTCCCAGAATATTTTTTCTATCTATGCATTCTTTTATTTAATTACACAATAAATTTAACCAGCTTTACAGACCAATACATATATATCTACAAAGGATGTATTTCATTTTTGATGAATATACTATGGCTTATTTAACAAGTTATCCTTACTAATAGGCATTAAGATTTCCAATAAATATTTCTACAATGAACATCCTTGAGCATATTTTTATTTATTACCATTTTAATAGCCACATTTATTTTCACTATTCTCATAGTACATCTGTTCTTAGTCACTCATGTGACTTGAAAATACTTTTATATTAAATGTCTACTTAATTAACATTTCCTTGTCTTTATAATGATTCATCTGCATCTTTTCCAAAACTTCAAGTTAATGTCTAAACTCAATTTTCTTTTGTTTCTCTTCTTCTATTTTTATTTTAGGTGCCAGGAGTACATGTGCATCTATGCTTTCTCATTTAGGCTGTCTAGACATGCTTTAGGGGAAAAAGCTGAGCCAAACAATGACACCCACTGAGAATTTTATGCATGTGGAAGAAAAATCCCTGAATAACACAAAAGGAAAACACAATATTAATACAGTCTTGCTATTAATGGCAATGTGGCACAAAATATAAAAAATTACATTTCATGTTCAGGAAAAAAAGACAAAAAATTTTTTTACATGCAGGAAGTGCCAAATAACAAAAATTCTCCATATTCCTGTAAAATAAACTCACCTGTAATTTCATCAAATGAATAGAAATGAGGATGAATAATATTCCACTGGCATATAATTGGTATGACCACTATACGGATTGATGGTGATTTTAATCATCAATGGAAGATACAATTTATAGTGGTTGTTTTCTGGATTCTGGCTTTTCCCTCCCCTGCATTAGGTCAGCCTGACCCTGTACTGTGCCATTTATCCGCACTGACTCCTCCCATATCCCAAATTTCAGGAGTTTATACTTCCTGTGGCTCACTTAAGCAGAGGCATCTAAAGAATGAGATGCTTGAAGGCGAATATCACCCCATATGTAGCCAACATCATCTTAAGTAGGTTCCAATGATTTAGGGAACTTTAAAAGGTTCCCAAATACATTTTTTAAAAGCCACAGTTGCCGTGATCAGAGCTACTTGTGGATGAGACAGAGAGTTAGAACATTACTTCTCAAAGGTCTTATTTCAATTGTAGGTAAACATGATCTAATCACCATTATAATAACAAGTTGGGCCATTGCAGGGCTTTACAACGTACACAGTACCATGGCACCTTTTATCTGGTTTGAGTCTGCAAAATTTTGTACATAATTCCAGTAGACCACCCATAGCCTACCAAGAATACCAGGTTAAAAATACTTGCCCTCAGATAGACTGATTTAATTGGTCAGGGGTAGAACTCAGGCATTTTTTTAAAAAGCTTCCCAGGAAATTCATATTTGTCCAGAACAACTTCGGCAATTCATATTTGTCAACGTTGACTGTTGGGTCCTGTTGACTTCCTTCTCATATTTTTCCTTTCCAAATTGCTCTTTGTTTTACCTAATATTATTTTCTATTATAACTATCTTTCTGTTTTTAGCCTTCTCTTCTCACTCAGCTTTTGTCGCAAGTCTGGAAATTACTGAATACAGTCTTCTTTGGCTCTTTCCTTCAGGCTACATATTTTGGCTATCTATGTTTCTGTTCTGCCTCCTTTTTCAAAACTATTATTCTCTCCTGAAGCTTCACTCTTCTAGAATATCAATATTCCACCTCGATTATTTTCTACCTAATGAGCTAATTAGCGTAATGGAAAAACTACTGGAGTTAGGAAATCAGAGATCTTCCAGTAAGTCAGTGGCTGTATAATACTGAGAACATTATTCAAACTCTCTAAGCCTCAGGCTCAATCAGTAAAATAAGGAAAAATATACCTACCTGATAGAATTTTTATGAGAAAAAAAGAAATACATACTCAATCATGGGAATAAATGGCTCAATATTCAATAATAAAAATATTTTTAAAGATTATCTCCTTGAAGTTATTTTTATTCCTTATCTATTTTTTGTTGCAACCCAATACAATATTCTGCACTCTTTCCAAGTTATATGCCTCTGTTTTTTACATACCCACTCTCATTTCTAATTTTAAAATTTAGAATATATACTCTATAACCCCACAGTGCTCAGAAAAATGTTATTCTGGATTTGGCAATAATTTTTTGTAACCCCAGTTCTAAACTCTTAATAATGGCAGGGAGAGGTGCTATGGCTTATTATTAAACTGCTTTATTGTTAGCTCATTAATCATATACAGGTCCAGAAAAATATTCAAAATGTTTCTTTCTTTCAGGTTGAGTAGGCACCTGATCTCAACACGGTCCAGTATGAGTAGGCATTCAGAAATGACTCATCTTTCCTCCAATCATCTCCTTTAGTGTCTTTGACCTTTCTCTTCATTTTCTTTACCTCTACGGCCTCTTTGCTCCTTTTTGCTATGGTCCCTCCTTAGCTGCAAAATAATGCAGCCTGGTGTTATTTCATTCTGTTGAATTCCATTTAGGATGAGGTTTTGGGCTAGTGGTGAGGTTTGGATGGTACTAGGAACATCTAAAGCCAATCGGAGTGTCTTTTCCAGCTGCTATTAACAAATACCATAAAGTTATGGGGTCTCTCACAGTTCTGGAGGTTGAGAAGTCCAAGATCAGGTTTCCAGCTTGGTTGGATCCTGGTGAAGGTCCTCTTTCAGACTGCAGATTGCTGAGTTCTTGCTGTGTCCTCATGTGTTGCAAGGGTGAACAAGCTCCTATGGGCCTCCTTTAAAAGTGAACTAATCCCGTTTATGAGAGCTCTGACATCTGACCTAATCCTCTCCTAAAGGCCCCACTTTTTAATACTATCACATTGAGGATTTGAATTCAACATAGAAATTTGGGGGAAATACAAATATTCAGATGATAGAACAGAATTTCAAATTTTCCAGATTGACTTCTTCTTAGGATATCCTTATGCTCATTATGCTAAAAATCTCTGTTCAATATTGAGCCCATTTAGATGACTTATCTGTGGTATTGTGCCAAAATAGCCTCTTTTTCTGCCCGTGGTCACTTCTCAAGAGCCCCCTTCTATTTTAGACTTGATTTCTATCATGCAACAGTGAAAGGAGTGTATAAACCCATCTAGCTACAACCATCACCAAGAGCACAGACCAAGAATTCAGTGTTCTGTCAACTGCTGATGTTAGTTTGTTTGAACTTTGGAACTAACTGGATTTATATATACCTCCTAAGAAAATATTTAACAGTTCAGTCCCTATCACACATGTCTCTTCAGTCAACTTTTAGGCTCTTTCTCATTCTCTACAACCAGAAACTGTTTCTCCACCTCTGCTCATCCTTTAACATGCTGTCATACTGCCTTATTTCCTTTTACCATCAAACTATTGAAAAGATTAGTATACAATCAGGATATCTTTCCCCACTCTTCAATTTCTTTCATCTTAAGGTTCTACATTCTTCACTTGAAGGAAATTGCATCCTTGAAGGTCTCTGCCCTCATAATTGTCAAATAAACTGAAATTTTTGTCTCTCTTCTCCTACTTTCCTGGAGGTTTTGACAATGTTGACCAATCACTTTAAAAATTTTTTACTTTATGTCCACAGTAACAGTTGTCTTTCTTCTTTTATTTTTCTCAATGATTCTCTCTTTTGCTAAAGACTTATTTCTAAAGTACATGTGAAGAAATGACTTAAATTCCCAGTTCTCAACTTCCTCACCTATAAAATGAAAATACCCATTCCAAAAACAATCATGAACATTAAATTATATCAGGTACTCCAAAAACATAATTATCCTCCTTTAGTGTAAACATTTATCAGAATTCTGTCTCTGGTACTATCTCTCTTCATCATCAAATTTTATGAACTAGAATAAAATCTTTACCTTAATCCCTCACCTCTCTCCAGAGCCCCATATCAATATTTCCAATTTATATATCATGCTTCATGTTCAGTAAGTCTACAAAACCAAATTTATGATGTCATCTTCTCCTTCATCCAAATAAACATCTGTTCAAGTCTTTCTTATCTTTATTAGTAGCATTCCAAAATCCCAGTCAACAAAGCCCAAATCATTAGTCATCTTTGGCTCCCTTAGATCTAATCCATCTATCTACGACTAATGCTATATCCAAAGTGTCTCTTGCACCAAAGACTATATAAAATGTATAAAACATTATAGCCAAGTGTTATTTATATTAACATGCAAAATAAAACAATGTAATCTGCCATATCAACAGAACCAAGAATACATGCAATAAACTAATAGCCTATATTGTAGTTAACGTTGAAACATTGTAACATTGTCTGCTTTCTCCAAAGATAGGGAACAAGGCAATAATTTTTGGTTTTACCACTTCATTGCATCATTTTACTATAGTCACAGCAATAAGAAAAAGACATAAAAGGTACAAATATTAGAAAAAAGTCAAACTATCATTATTCTAAGATGACACAAAAAATCTCATGGAAGTTATTTTTTAATAAAGCAAAAAACCACTCTAGCACTTAAATAAAATTAAAATGGTAAGATAAAACTCAACTGCATTTCTATATGCCAATGACAAACAATTAAAATATGAAAGCAATAAATAATACTAAATTATTAAATCAACAAATAACAATTTTTTTTCCATGTTGCGAAAATTAAATCTTGTCCCCTACCTCACACCATACACAAAACAATCTGAGATGGATTATCGACCTAAATATAAAAACCAGAACAAGAAAACTTCTAGAAAAAAGTGGGAGCATATATTCACAACCTGGGACAAGTCACAAAAACACTAACCATAAAAGAATAAAATGATAAATCTGACATAAAAATTAAAATATTCTCCTCATCGAAAGCCACTTGAGAAATGTTTAGGCAAATCACCGAGTGGGGGAAATATTTAGAGTGCATACACCTGACAAAGGACCCATATCTTGTGGGGCTACAGAAGAATTTATAAAGAATTACTACAAATAAACAATTACAAAGTTGAATACCCCTAAAAAAAGAGGTGTGCATATACTTCACAAAAGAAGATATAAAAATTGGCAATAACCACAGAAAAAGGTACTCATCATCATTAGTCACCAGAAAAAATGCAAATTAAAACCATAATGAGAAATCATTTCACACCCAGAAGAATGGCTAAAATAAAAAAGTTTAAAAGGCAAGAATATGGAGAAATGAAAATTCTCACACATTGCTATTGGTGACTAAAAATGGAACAACTTTTTTGGAAAGCTGTTGGGAAGCTTTTTATAAAGTTAGCTATTCATCTACCACGTGACCCAACAATACCATTTTCATTTATCTATATGAAAACATATGTTTACAAAAAAGACTTATATATGTATATTCATAGCATATTCATGCATAATGGTAAACAACAGGAAACAATGCAAGGATCAATCAACAGGAGAATTAATGAATAAATTATAGTATATTAATCCAATGGTAAACCACTCATCAGGAAAGAAACAACATGGATTAATTTCAAAACCATTATGTTGAGTGAAAGAAATCCAAACAGTGATATGCACACAGAAAACATACTCACTGTAGGATTACATTTATATAAAGTCCAAGAATAGCCAATCCTAATATATGATGATAAAAATCTGGACATTCTTGCCTCCGAGGCAGGAAGGAGGGCAACTAATTTGAAAGGGGCATGAGGAAACTTTCTGGGGTGATGGCAATGCTTTATATTTTGTTTTGAGTGGTGTTATACCTATGTAAATAATCAAAGTTCATTAAGCTACATACTTAAGATCTGTGTATTTGATTCTTCAATTGTGAAAAAAAGATGCTTCACCAGAGAATATTTAAAAACAAGTAACATATAACTATTCAGTAAAAAGAAGATAACTGGAATGTCAATAGACCTACCTAATATATATTTCAAAGATTTTTTTTAAAGTATTTAAGTATAAGTAAGTAGAAAAATTCAGCCTTTTGGGTTAATATACTGGAGAGAAACAAAGAGAAAAGAGTAACATATAACCATTTCAGTCACTCTGAATTTAAAATAGACTGTTCACAATCTAGAGGATTTTAAGACGTGAAATAACTGAAAGAAACAAAGGTGAAAAAGATCAAACACAGGATGCAGAACTAACAGCTGTGACTTAGTTAATACATATGCTGAATAAAAACAAACTAAACAAAGCACTGGGAAGCCAGCAGCTTCCAAGTGATTAACTAAGCAGAAACACATGCAATGTGTTATCAGCCCTATCTCATATTGAAAGCAAGGACTCCTTGGTTACAATGGATGCTCTTCTTTCACAGGTAGAGTTACAAGAAAATAAACCAGATAAAGGTATACAAGAGGCAAAGGAAAAGGAACCTAAATTCGCTACATCTAAGCAGTATCTATTTTCAGTGAATGAGACGAAAGTTCTACCTTTACCTCGCCTACTCAATATCATTCTTTCCACAATAAAAGACTGAACACATCAGCTAATGGTCAAAGAATTGTAAAATCATGAATAAGGGTCACATTTATATTTTTGTTTTCAAAGTTCAACACAAGTTCTAAAAGTGAAATTATCATTTCAACCATATTATTAATTTTTAATAAATTTTTTTAAAAGGTCTTGAATATC
The DNA here is from genome assembly GCF_000951035.1 of Colobus angolensis palliatus. NCBI lineage: Eukaryota > Metazoa > Chordata > Mammalia > Primates > Cercopithecidae > Colobus > Colobus angolensis. The sequence goes on from NW_012110919.1 coordinate 10,721,446, forward strand.
CATAAATCAATCTAACTTCACACTTTTTGCATTTCCAGATAGAAAGCCAGAATTAGGCTGGGTGCAGTGGCTCATGCCTGTAATCCCAGCACTTTGGGAGGCTGAGGTGGGTGGATTATGAGGTCAGGAAATTGAGACTATCCTGACTAACACAGTGAAACTCCGTCTCTACTAAAAATACAAAAAAATTGGTCAGGCATGGTGGTGGGTGCCTGTAGTGCCAGCTATTTGAGAGGCTGAGGCAGGAGAATGGTGTGAACCCGGGAGGCGGAGTTTGTAGTGAGCCGAGATCACGGCACTGCACTCCAGTCTGGGTGACAGAGCAACACTCTGTCTCAGAAAAAAAAAAAAAAAAAAAAGGCAGAATTAACAAATATGTTAGAGTATTAAACCTGTGATTAAAATATAGGCTTTTATATAAGCTCACCAATAATTATCTTTTCTTTGGAACAGTCACTCTCAACCATTTTCCATCCCTGACACACCTATGATTTGTCAGAACACGGCAGGAGTCTCCTATTCTATCCATCCATCCACCCTCCATGCACATCCTCTAGTCTCCAAATCCTTTCCTGAAACCTCATGTCCTACCTGAATACTCTCTCATAAGTATTTCCATGTGAATATTCTACTCCTTCCTTTCTACAATGAATGAGGAGGCCCTGAAGGTCATAACTCATATGGAGAAATAAGTCATGCACCAATGTCTCCAGAGTGGAAGAAAGAGTAGCCTAATTGAGGTTATATTCTTTCTGCAATTATATATAGAGAAAGAAAATACATAGATATATAGCTGTTATTGTTCTATTATATAAACATAGGCTGCATTGGTTCTAATTTAAATACCATCATCCTGAGTTACTTAACTTTCTCACTTATTTGTTTTTCTCCTTAAAGCATTGTTACAACATTTGAGAAAGGTGGAGTCAGTTAATAAGACACGCATTTAAGTATTGACAGTACCAATGAATTGGGTCAAGATGGAATTTCTGGCTTGAATTCTACCTCTAGATTTCTTCAAAGATTACCAGGTAAACCTAAACTCAATTAAAATATGTAGAGAATGATTTATGAAATAATGCCTCAGTTATTCAGATAATGGATCTATAGAAGAGAATCTGTTTTTCACTCATTGAATGACCAAGTGCATTTACATTAGAGAATTTACATTGGTATAAAAACAAATACATTTAGTAATGAATTTTATTAACATATATAGGACAATGTCTTACCTAAATAGCTTGAAAATGTTAGAAATGCACTAGAAACACAATAACCCCAGAAAAATCTTCATATAAGAGAACCAATGCCAACAAACATGACAGATAGCATCTAAATCTGGGTTTAGTGAGGTTTATCTTGAAGCAAATAGACCCGATCAAATTTCCTTGAAAAACAGGACTTTTTGTAATGAGATGAAGGTGTCACTATGTTACCCAGACTGGTATAGAACTCTTGGGCTCAAGTGATTCTCTGCCTCAGCCTCCCGAGTAGTTAGGAATACAAGCGTGTGCCACTATGCCTAGCAGAAGAGGACATTTTTGAAAACAATTTTCTCCTCCACATATTGAGGCACTGTGTCAAATGTTACCTGTGCCTAAATGCCCCTGAAAGTGCATATTCCATACTCCTAAAGATGTGTCAAATTATACAAACTCATGAGGATTTTTTTAACCTCTGAGCAGGACTGGAAGAGGCAAATATACTAAAGTAAAAAAAAAAAAAAAAGAAACTCCAAATCAGTTGGACGACGTAGCCCCTTTGGAGTGCCAATGACCTTATCTATAACACTGAAACACAAATTGCACTTGAATTGATGAAGGATATAGGAAACAATTTATATTAAAGTGTTCTATAAACTGCAGTGGATATCCAAAATTTAAGTGCCATTTTATTAATGAGGATGAAGATTATAATAAAAATGATATAAAATAACTTATGTTAAAGAAGGAAAAATATTAAACTAATCATTTTCATTTAGACCTAAATAGTCTTAAAAAACATATTTGCCCTATCATTTGGCTCAAAGGATTTATTCATACTCTATATCTAAGTAGATGATGAATGGTATTGATTGAATCCAAAGTCCCCCTGTCTTGGATTTTATGAGGCCCATTCACAATGAGCCAGGTTGAGAACACCACCAATTTCATGTTCTGGGTCCATCTGTTGGCAAAAATATAATGCAAACAGCTTTATAAGTGCTATTTTCAATGAAATATCACAGAACAGCTTGTCCCAATGATATTTCTAAAGCTTGCCTGCAAACCGCCTACTAGAAAATCCAACTGAAAGAGAAGGGAGAAAAGAGAGAAATCCATACAGGAAAGTGACAGGAATGGAAAAAAGAACAAAGGATAAAGAGAGACTAGCTACTGGAGGAAAACAAAGAGCAATGTTAAACGCAGACAATATTCACTGAAACTAAAAAGAGAAGATAGAGAAATATAAAAATCACTGGAGTCAGAATACAGAGAAATAATCACAAACCATGTAGCATTGTCCAGAAGAATGAAGACAAAAAGATCAGGAAACACCAGAAAATATGTAACAGCTCAATAATTGGAGCATAATTATTAAAATGTTATGAAAGAAAAATGATGTAAAATAGCTATTTTTCTAAGTCTCACTGCTTCATGCAATAGGCACAATTCATTTTTCCAAAAACTAATGCAGATTTCAGTGTTTATCACCAACTTCAAAGGAAGCGAACATCCTCTTCTAACTCCCTTCTTTTAATTTAGAAGTCTATTGACATACCACATAAAATAGTCCAAGCTTGCAATATAAGTGATGTACATGCATTGATTCAAATCAAAACACATTAGAGGGAAAATAACATCATTCTGGGCACTTACCTGGGGTCGAATGACTCTTACAATATTTTTGAGGGCAGTATCAGGGGATGGAGGTGAACAATCAGGTGTTGGGCCTGTTGAGCTGTTTCTATGGTTACTAGTTCCTGGAGTAGTAATTGCTACCTCAGATGCATTATCTGTGAATAAAAATAGAACTGCCATGAACCTAATCACTTAGTTTACCTTTTAAGACTTGAAATTAATTTTCTGAACATAAATTGAGATTTCAACTTTTAAAACTGGTATCAATTACAAGATCATAATGAGGAATATGCTCAGTGGTATATTTTAAAGATAATGTTTATTGAATGCTTTGTTTCCTTCTAAAATGGTAACTATCACCCCCTGGAATGTTGTTCTGAGACAAGAGTATGAATTATTCAATTCATAATGATAGATTATCCGGCATAGCTCTTAAGACTGCTACTACTATATGAATAACTAAAACCTTACTTTAACTAAAAAGAATATAATTTTATGATATGATTGGGCTAAAGATTTCCCAATAATCTTGTAAATGAGTATTAATAGTTATTAAAGTCAGAGTTTTATATCTCCTTGATGCATAAAACCCAAAGCCAAGCCTCCTCAAATGACATGTCCTAGAAATCCCACAAACTATAGAAAAGCATCCTAGCGAATGAAGCTTGATGAAAAACTGAAATTTATGCAAAATGGTTTTATGATGTAGATAAATATAAAATTATCACCCCTAGATAAGTATAGCATCCTATGTGGTCAAAGCTACATGAATAAAATTTCAGAATCTAAATTAATCTTCTCTTACGTTCATTATTTAGGAGGGAGGGAATAAAGGAAATATGACTTGAAAATCAACAACATGTATAACATTTTCTTCTTAAATTAATATTAAAGCAAAATAACATCAAAGACACCATTTTAGAATGTTTAAAAAGGATGAAAATTATTCTATAAATAACTTCTGGTAGCACCTAGAAAAGTTATTTTATTTTAACAACAATTTGGCAAACTTCAATAGCTTTTTATGAAAACTGCTACAAGCTCAAATCTGCAAAAAAGAAAAAAAATTTACTTCTCTATTGTTTTTAATTAGTTCGCAATAATTTTCTTTCCTAGACAGTTAGCTGAACTGATTGCAAAAGAGACTGAGACTGAATTTTTTATAGACCAGAAGTTTCTCTGTTCCTGATTGCTGTCTACAATCCCCAGTGACATACAGGAATTTATCAAGGCATCTTTTCCTCATAAAACACAAAGGGATGAATTATCATACAACTCTACCTACCATATAAAAATATAATTCACTGAGGAATACAGACAAAGACCCATAAAACAAAAAATTCAAGTATGACATATAGAATTACTTGGATGACTCATAAAATAAATCTTAAATGTGTCCAGAGCACACTCTTCTAAGATTTAATAGAAAAGGTGGGATTTGAATTGGCATCATGGAAGAGATGGGGTGGTCTTCTGAGAGATGCTCTGATTCTCTCCAATCTATCCCTTCCTTCTTTCATTCATCTAAAAACCACACATGTAAAAACACTTATTTGGGGCAACTATGAGTCACACATTATGTTATGTTCTAAAGATTAACTAGGAAGAATCTCTGGCCAGGGACTGGAGGGAGGTAGGGATGAACAGGCTAAGCACTGAGGATTTTCAGGGCAGTAAAACTATTCTATGTAATGGTATAATAGTGGGAATACATCATCATTACATATTTGTCCAACTCATGGAATACATAAATCAAGAATGAACCTATATAAACTATAAACTTTGGGTGATAATGATGTGTCCATGTAGGTTCATCAATTATAACAAAGGTATCGCTTTTGTGCAGAATGTTGATAGTAGAGGAAGCTTTGTGTATGGAAATATATGAACTTTGTAATTTCTGCTCAATTTTGCTGTGAATCTAAGAAGTTCTAAAAATAAAATCTCTGAATTTTTTTCAAAAGAATCCCTGCCCTTAAGAAGTATACTGCTGGGTTTTTTTCCTTTTATTTTTTCAGACAGGGTCTCACTACCGTTACCCGGGCTGGACTGCAGTAGCATGAACACAGCTCACTACAGCCTCAACTTCCCAGGCTCAAATAATCTTCCCACCTCAGCCTCCTGAGTAGCTGGGACTACAGGTGCACATTACTACAACTGGCTAATTTTTTGCATTTTTAGCAGGAGTGGGGTTTCGCCATATTGCCCAGGCTGGTCTTGAACTCCTGAGCTCTAGTGATCCACCCACCTTAACCTCCTAGAGTGCTGGGATTATAGCCATGAACCACTGCAACCAGCCCAGAAGTGTACTCTTAAATGTGGCATCAAACATGTAAACAAATTAAAATGCAATATAACTTGAGAATTTATAACAGATAAAGGAAGCATGATAAAAAAATAAAACAAGGTGGGGTGGGGGAGCAATCAGACTATGACTTGGACAGAAGATAGCTGTGAAAGGCTTCAGTTTTCAGGCAAGAAAGCTGGGACAAAACATAAGATATTAGGGCATGAAGGTAGGAAGAGCACAGTTGAAGCTGTTATTTCATATTACAAAAAAAACTGGAGATAAGTTTGAATGAGTTAAAGGAAGTTTTATTAGAATATAAGTATGCTTAATTCTGTAGGCAATGAGAAATACTGAAGACTGAGCAGGGAGTGACATAATAATAGTAATAGATAATTTTTATTGAGCATTTATTATGTGCAGACAGTCATGTTAAATTCTTTTACTTATTGAATCTCATTTAATACCCAAATTAACTTACAAAATACGTTCTACTATCACCATCCCTATTTTACAGAGAAATTCATCTCAAAGTTATATTGTCAGTTACCGGCAGAAAAGGATTCAAATTTCAGATTGATGCCATGTTACCCTTCTGCTGGTTAGCATGTCATAGTAGGTATGCAAAAGATATGCATAGGTATGATTGAGTTCATAGAAACACTGCCTGAATCAGACTGGCATAGTTAAGGTAAAAGCACACTCTACTTCAAAATATAGTTGAACCAACTTCCAGAAACTTAAAAAGTAGAACATAAACACTATGAAACATAAACAATAAAAACAAAAAATGTCAACCATAAAAACATCTTTAGGGTATGCCTTTGAGTACTATATAGCATAATATTTAATATTTGGAAGGAGGAAGATATGTTAAGACTAGAGACCCAAGCTAGAGGTCATGATGTTAGCATTTTGGAGTTGATGATAAGTGATTAGATTCTGGACATGTGTTGAAATGTCCAGAATTGTTGAAATAGACCAAGAATTTTTTTGATGGCTCCTGAATAGACAAAGCAACCTTGAACAAAAAGAACAAAACTGAGTATATTACACTACCTGACTTCAAAATATACTACAAAGCTATAATAATCAAAACAAATTGATGCTGGCATAGAAGCAGACACATCAACCAATGGAAAAGAACAGAAATACCAGAAATAAATACACATATTTCTGGTTGATTTATTTCAAAGGTGCCAACAACACACAATGGGGAAAGGGCAGCCTCTTCAATAAATGGCATTGGGACACTGGACATTCACATGCAGAAGAATAAAATCAGACCTTCATCTCACACTATATACTAAAACTAACTCAAAATGGATTAAAGCTGGGTAAAATGGTACATGCCTGTACTTCCAGCTACTTGAGAAACTGAGGCAGGAAGTTTGCTTGAGCCCAGGAGTTTAATTAAGGCCAGTCTGGGAAACATAGGGAGACCCCTCTCTTAAAAATTTTTTTCTTAATTAATTAAAGACTTAAAGTGTAAAACTGAAGTGGCAAAACTATTAGAAGAAAACACAGAGAAAAACCTCCACAACATTGGTTTGGGCAATGATTTTTGGCTATGACCTCAAAAGCACAGGCAAGAGCAAAAATAGACAAGTGGGATTATGTCAAACTAAAAAGCTCTGCACAGCAAAGGAATCAATGAACAGAGTGAAGAAACAACTTATGAAATAGGAGAAAATATTTGTATACCTCTGATAATGAGTTAACATTCAAAATATATGGAACCCAAACAACTCATAGTGAGAAAACAATAACCTGATTTAAAAATGGGCAAAGGATCTGAATAGACATTTCTCAAAAGAGGACATACAAATGGCCAACAGGTATATGAAAAAATCCCTAACAACACTAATCATCAGAGAAATGCAAATCAAAACTACAATGAGATATCATCTTATCCCAGTGAAAACGGCTTTTATAAAAAAGACAGGCAATAACAGATGCTGGCAAGGGTGTAGAGAAAGGGGAAACTTTGTACACTGTTAATGGGAAGGTAAATTAGTAGAGCCATTAGAGACAATAGTATGGAGTTCCTCAAAAACGAAACATAGAATTACCACATAATCCGGCAATCCCACTGCTGGGTATATATCCAAAGGAAGTGAATCATTATGTAGAAGAGATATCTCCACTCCCATGTTATTGAAGAATTATTCAGTAGCCAAGACAAGGAATTAACTTGTGTCCATTAACAAATGAATGGATAAATGGAAAGAAAATGTAATATATACATACAGTGGAATATTATGCTGCCTTAAAAAGAAGAAAATTCTGTTATAAGTATAGATGAATCTGGAGAACCTTGTAAGTGAAATAAGCCAGGCACAGAAAGACAAATGCCACATGATCTCACTTATATATGGAATATAAACAAAGTCAAACTCATACAAGCAGAGAATAGAATGGTGGTTACCAGGGACTGGGGAGATGTTGGTGAAAGGACACGAAATATCAGTTAGAAGGAATAAGTTCAAGAGGTTTATCATACAATATGGTGACTATAGTTAATAACAATGTACTGTATTCTTTGAAAGAGTAGATCTTAAGTGTTCTCACCAGAAAAAAAAAATGCTAAGTATGTGAGGTAATGCATATGCTAATCAGTTCAATTTAGCTATTCCACAATGTATACATGTTTTAAAACATCTTGTTGTACACAATAAGTATATATAATTTTTATTTGTCTATTTAAAAATAATTAAATTTTTAAAAATTATTGATGTGCTGGATATAGGGAGAGAAAGAGAGAAATCAAGAATAACGCTAAGGCTTCTGGTCTGAGGAACTAAAAGAACAGAGCTACCATCAGCAGAAATGGGACAGACTATAGGAGGAGCATAAATTCTCTACCACATAACTTCCAATATTGCCTCCCCATTCTCTCTTTCTCTCCTTTTGGACTCTATTTAAGTAATGCTAGGCAAAGTTTATTCTTTTAACCATTTATTCTCTCCTTTCATTCTGTTTCTCTGTTGCATTTTTAATAGTTTCTTCTATTTATTTTCTAGTTTATTGGTTCTTTCTTCAGCTGTGTCAAGGCTGCTCTCAAACGATTTTCTTAATTTTAGTAGATTTTTCCATTCTAAAATTTCTATTTGGTTCTTACTCAATCGAGTACATGATGTCACTAGTTTGTATTTTTCAGTTCCTAAAAACATTTTCAAGCTTACTTTTATATTAAAATGGCAAGTACAGTTGGCTTTGGTTTTTTAACCTGATAATTCCAGTATCTAAAGTCTTTATGGGTCCATTTCTGGATTTGTGGTTCTGACTCATGCTATCCTGTTCCACTGTTAGTTTCATCATCAATTCTGTGTTGCTTATTATTCAACTTGTTGTTACAAGATATACATTTAAGAAACTAAGTCTTTGTCTTTTAATAAATGTTAATTTTTAAAAGCATCAGAACTTACATCCTAATATCAAATGTTGAAGTCTGTGAACAACTTACCTGTGTAACACTAGATCATTTATTTAATCTTTCAGGATTTCAATTTTCTTAACTGTAAAACTGCAAATGATTAACTACCATCTTCTAACATTTATGTGTGCAAGATAAAACAAGAGAAAAATAACTTGTATGTTTTCAGGTACATAGTAGGGGTTTTCAATATATGAGTTTCCTTTTCCATTATCAAAAGAAATACCATCAGAATTAAAATAAAATATGGAAGATCAAAGAAACCCAGAGGGAAAACAAGAAAATAAATAGCTATCCTTTTTAGACAACACATCTAGAGTACTTGCATGAGATTTGAAAGCAGCATCTTTTAGCTATTAACACAAATTGGTAGGGACAGAATTTAGTTCCAGAAATAGAAGGTGATCCTTTGAGGAGTTGTATTGATCAAAGTTATCCAGAGAAATAGGACCAATAGGATATATCTCTATCTCTAGCTATCTATCTATCTAGAAAGAGATTTACTATAAGGCATTAGCTCATATGATTAATGGAGACTAAGAAGTCCAAAGATCTGCAGTTTGTAAGCTGGAGGTGCAGGAGAGCCTTTGTGTAGTTCCATTGTAAATCTGAAGGCCTGAGAACCAAGGAAGTTGATGGTGTAAATTCTAATCCAAAGGTTGACAGACTCGAAGTCAAGAGCCAACATTTCAGTCCAAGTCTGAAGGCCTGGAAAAAACAATGTTCCAGTTCAAGAGGTCAGGCAAGAGAAATTCCCCTTTACTTGGCCTTTTTGTTCAATTCAGGTCTTCAATTTATTGAATAAAGCCAACAACAGTAGGGTGAATAATTTTCTCTACTCAGTCTGCCATTTGAATATTAATCTCATCCGAAAACACCTTCACAGATACATCCCAAATAATGTTTAGCCAAATGTGTGGGTCCGTGAAGTTGAACTTATAAAATTAAACACAACAGGAATGATTCATTGCAAGGGCTGGTCTTGTTAACTGCTTTTGCATTAAAAGCCAGAAGAAAATGCTGGGAACTCCCTGCAGACTGTAAGCCAAGAGTTTCTTGAATGTTTTTTTCTGAGTATTTTAATACATAGTATAAGTGAATAATCAAGTACTAAATTATTTAGAAAAGACTAAGTATCTTCATCTTCTGAATCCATGAGCTATACCATTACCCTGCTAATTTGATTTTATACTATCTTGCAGTGTTCATTAACTCTTCCAGACTAGGTAATATTTTTGCATGAAGTCATATTTCTTTCTCCATAGCTCTTAGCTTAATGCAATCCTTTTAAAGTAATAAATGAAATAAAGTAGATCAAGCAAAACCTGTGTCAATGGAAACCAACACAATTGTATTTAATAACATGAAGAAAGCTGGTCTGGCTTTTATAATAAATCCATGATCCTTTCAGAGAAAATCCAAATGAGAAGCGTATTCTAGAAGATATATAAGAGTCTTAAGAAGCTGGTTTATTCCCAAAATATCCTTGATAATATAATTTACAAAAATACCAATTATCCACTGGACTTGGTAAAATAGGAGCCTATGACCAAGACAGTTTTACATGCTTAACCTACATTTCACATATGCAGTTACAAAATATTGCTGATAAAAAGGAAATGAGGCACATAAAACAGCTTAGAGAAAACTGCAAAATATACTTGCAATTTCAGATTGAAATAACAGACCTATCTTCTAGTCAGATTCCCTTACTACATATTAGGTTATTCATTATGAATGTCAGTTTACTTTATAATAACAACCTTTGAAAAAATACTTACAGTTTTTTGATCTTTTAGAAGAAAAATATTCTATGACTATAATTCATGTGCAACATTATAGTCTAGTATTTTAACATCATTACCCAGCATGTGTCAAACAGTTTAAGTATACCAGAGATCTTGATAGATGCTTTTCAGTTGAAAAATAGGACTGAGATTACTTCTGACTGGGAATTTAGGAAAGGTGTCATGAAAGAGGCAAGAGTTATGAAGGTCTCTGACAGATTAGTAAAATTCAGGCAAGAAATGGCTGGGAAGGGCATTCCAAGAGTTGGAAGTAGGTTGAGCAAAATGTAGAGAGATGGGAAAGAGGCGCATTTGTGGAATAAAAATAAAATATAATATTCATGGAGAAAAAGCTAAGAAATGGAGGAGTCATACACAAAGACTTTGGGCTTTGAAATCAGAAAAACCTAAGCTGAAATTCTGGTGTATTTAACTTCAGTTTCATCTTCTGTAAAACAGTGCCTTTCACATAGTGTTATAAAGACAAATGAGGCATGTACAGATACATGTGTGGGTGTGTTTGTATATGTGTGTGTGTTTAATACATTGCCCAACACATAGTAAGTACTCAATAAAATTATCTATTACTATTATTATCAGATATATGAATATAATCATAATAGCAAATAAAGCTAGATAAGTGGCTTGATGCCTTATTATGGAAAATCCTAAGTGTATCACTTGCATCACTAAGTAATCATCAAATATAAGTATTTAATAAATCCTAATCTAACAATTCATGAAGCACAATTTTATTTTTTGTTGTTAAGTCAAGCGTTGACAATTTTTTTGTGTAAAGGGCCAGATGGTAAATATTGTAAGCTCTGTAAGGTTACATGATCTTTGTTGTAACTACTCTACTCTCTTCAGGTAGCAAGAAAGTAGCCACAGAAAATATATAAGCAGATGGATGTGTCTGTATTCCAAGAAAATTTTATTTACAAAAACAAGCAGTAGACAAGATTAAGTTTGTTGGCCATAATTTGTGGATCCCTGTCTTAAGTACTTCCTATGGAAATGTTTTCCCTCTTATGCAGAGACCTAGAAGAATGTTATATTACACATTTTCATTTCCATATTCATATTACATATGAACATTCTCACTGTGTAATTAAAAACTAAGGTTTTCAATATAAAGCCAGAAATTTTTCATGTATACAAAAAATGGCATTATATCTGACACTAGGGCAGTCCTTTGTACACAGCAAGTGTTCAATATATGCTCATTGAATAGATAAATAAATAAGACCAATGAAATCTTTACATTTTAAAGTAACTTTGTTTTAGTGATTGCACATGACTACCACTTCTGGGAGAGACAGTACAAAAATCATGAGTAAAATAGCCGAAGTATCCTGTTTCAGTATTTTCAGTGAGAAAGTGCTCACTATGTACCACTTGAGAAGTTAATGTGTAACAGTAATTTAAGAGAATTAGTTAGTATTCCAAATAATTAACACATTTTACTTTCTCTTAGTGAAGGTTTGTTAAAAATGAACAATTCTCTTAAATATACTGAGTTTGAACTTCCATTACTATCACCAACAATAGTGTTAAATATTCAAGTCGTAATCAGCCAGCAACTTTACCAGATGAAATGTGTGGTAGATAGCCTCTAGGATGGTCCCAATTGAGCCCCACCTCATGGTATTCACACCTTTGTGAAATTTTGTCCCCTAGGGTGTAAGGTGTGAGTTGAACTCCTTGAATTGCTTCTTTTTTTTTTCACCATGCAAGACCTACATTTATTTTTCTTATATTCCAGAGAAAAAAAGCTTGATCTTTCATAACTGTGGAAAGATAGCAGTTTAAAGTGAAATGACAGGCTAATGGAGTCACCTTGAGCTGGGATTCTTCTGCTGGGGACATAGTTATTTAGTTGTAAGAAGTATCTTTTAGTTTAGAGGTAATATATCTCCTAAGTAACTTTTGCTTTCAGCAAACCATAAGAGTGAAAAATAATCCAAAAGGTTTGAAAGCCAAGCAATATGTCAGACTGAATCCTGGAGTTAATTCCTTAGTATCCAGCTCAAAGAAAGATGCCATCATTTCATATCTGAATCATCAGAATAACACCCTCTATTCTTGACCACATTTAACACATGAACACCTTATTCTTTCACTTTTTCTTCTTTTTTTGCTTTAGAACTTTTGAAAATTTTCAAACCTATGGAAAAACTGAAAGAATAGATAGTATAATCGATATTTACATTCTCTTCTGGATCCACTAATTTTTAATATTTAGTACATTCTCTCTCTCTGTCTCTCTCTCCTGCATTATTTAGAATTTAGTTGCAGACTTAATGACACTTCTTCCCTAAGTAGTTCATCATTTGTTTTTAAGAGCTACAGCATTCTCTTTCATAATGACAATACAATTATTATGTTATGAAAATTTATCACTGACAGAATATTGTCATCTAGTACACAGTTCATATTCAAATTTTGCCAGTTGTCTCATTTTTTTTTTAAATAATCTTTTGGGACCACCATTGTACATGTGGTCCTTTGTGTTTTTTTTTTTTTAATTATACTTTAAGTTCTAGGGTACATGTGCATAATGTGCAGGTTTGTTACATATGCATACTTGTGCCATGTTGGTGTGCTGCACCCATCAACTCATCAGCACCCATCAGCTCGTCATTCACATCAGGTATAACCCCATCAAAAAGTAGGCAAAGGATATGAACAGACATTTCTCAAAAGAAGACATGCATACAGGCAACAGACACATGAAAAAATGCTCATCATCACTGGCCATCAGAGAAATGCAAATCAAAACCACAATGAGATACCATCTCACACCAGTTAGAATGGCAATCATTAAAAAGTCAGGAAACAACAGGTGCTGGAGAGGATGTGGAGAAACAGGAACACTTTGACACTGCTGGTGGGATTGTAAACTAGTTCAACCATTATGGAAAACAGTATGGCGATTCCTCAAGGATCTAGAACTAGAAGCACCATATGACCCAGCCATCCCATTACTGGGTATATACCCAAAGGATTATAAATCATGCTGCTATAAAGACACATGCACACGTATGTTCATTGTGGCACTATTCACAATAGCAAAGACTTGGAATCAACCCAAATGTCCATCAGTGACAGACTGGATTAAGCAAATGTGGCACATATACACCATGGAATACTATGCAGCCATAAAAAAGGATGAGTTCTTGTCCTTTGCAGGGACATGGATGAAGCAGGAAACCATCATTCTCAGCAAACTATTACAGGGACAGAAAACCAAACACCACATGTTCTCACTCATAGGTGGGAACCGAACAATGAGATCACTTGGACTCGGGAAGGGGAACATCACACACCGGGGCCTATTATGGGGAGGGGGGAGGGGGGAGGGATTGCACTGGGAGTTATACCTGATGTAAATGACAAGCTGAATTGCTTCTAATAAAGAAGAGATGAGAGCAGGTGCGGTGGCTCACACCTGTAATCCCAGCACTCTGGGAGACCGAGGCGGGTGGATCACAAAGTCAGGAGATCAAGACCATCCTGGCTAACACGGTGAAGCCCCACCTCTACTAAAAATACAAAAAATTAGCAGGGCATGGTGGCAGGTGCCTATAGTCCCAGCTATTCGAGAGTTGAGGCAGGAGAATGGTATGAATCTGGGAGGCGAAGCTTGCAGTGAGCCGAGATTGTGCCACTGCATTCCAGCCTGGGTGACAGAGCGAGACTCCATCTCAAAAAATAAAAATAAAAATAAAAAAATAATAAAAAAAGAAGAGATGTACTTTTGGGGACAGGTTATAAAAAAAGACTGTGGCTTCTTTCTCGTGTGTGTCCTCCTTCTCAGATCACTTGCACTGAGGAAAGCAAGTAACCACATTGTGAACAACCTATGCAAAGGCCTACGTGGCATGGTAAGGAACTGAGGCCCTCATTTCAACAGCCCACCAGAAACTGAACCGTGTTAACAGCCACATGAGTTAGCTTGGAAGCAAATCCTTCAGCCCCAGTCAAGCCTTGAAAAGATTGCAGTTCCAGCCAACAGCTTGCCTACAACCTCCTGGGAAATTCTGAGTCAGAGGCATCCTACTAAGTCTCTCCTAGTTTCCTCACCCTGTAAGATAATTAATGTTTGTTATTTTTGGCCATGAGTAGCAATAGATAACCAATATTGTAAATGTTTGGTTAACGTTTATAACATGGCCAACATATTTGTGCTACAATGGTGCCTAGACTTTCAGTCTTGTTTTGAAGGAGCTGACTACTTAATGGAAAACACAGAAGGGCAAATATAATTACAAAATTGTGTTATTTATGCTACAAATTCAGCAATATGGGAACATAGAAGAATGAGCCACTATCCAAATGAGGGGGCCAGAGCAGAAGGTTAGGTTATGGGCAGAAAGAGCAAGTGAAGGAAAAAATGTAATAGCCTTGAAGAATGAGTGCCATCAAGAACTCAAAGAGGGAGAAGCATTCCAAGCAAAGAAAACAGAATATGCAACAGGGCAGAAGCATGAACGAGCATTATGCCTTTGGGAAACTATAAATAGTTCAGCTTGGCTGAAGCACAGGATATGTGTGGAAAAGTGAATGGAGATGATGTTGGCAAGATAAAGTATTCAGATGAAAGATGGAAAGGTGTATAAAAAGAAAACAAAATTGCCTTTGTAAAAGATTAAATTTTTCTATTTAGGAAAAAAAGTCAGCCACATTGCATTTCTAAAATTACTTTCCTTGAGGCTATGATCAAATGCTACTTTAATCTATAAAAAGAATAGACCACAAGGCTATAGTCACTTTAAAATTCTCTACATGCAAGAGGCCACATCTGTGCGCTAAAGAGTAGAATGATTGACTAGCAGATTCAAGCCAATAAGACCTTTGGTCTTATCTATGCCAGAGAAGTTCTAGCAAAGAGTCAACAACTGGAAGAGTTAGAGGACATCTAAAAGTCCACGATTTCAATTCAACCATAAAAAGCAGTATAATGAACAGATGGTTGGGAGAGTGTGCTCTCTCCCACCTTTCCCTTACTTTTGTTTCCTCCTCTTTCTTAACACGTGGCAGGGAGATGGTCTTTTAGTATAATAATTCATCAGAGGTATGTTGTAATTGGTGAGCAATATTAGTAGAAATGTTTGCTTGTCTTATAAATTCTCTACTCTGAAGAATCTCAAGGATTTATGAGAAATGCAGGAGTCTTGTAGAGTTTTACCTTCCTCCTCCCAGGATGATGCCAACAATGACAATTCCCTGGCCTTGGCTAGCAAGACTGAACCAGAATCCTGGAGAACTGCACAGTTAAGAAAATGAAAGAGAAAGGGAGGCCATAGGAGATGGGTTCCCTCCCAACGCTTACTTTTATGGACTAATGTTAAGCAATGAAGAAAGTAAAAATTAAAGGAAGAAAATATTTTGCATCACATTGGTAGTCTGTGGATTCTCTGTTTTACTAATGCACTTGTGCTTCAATTCTTATTTTGGCTCTTCAGGCTTTCATGGTTTTGAGTCCCATTTTAGGTTCTATGCTTTCCATTTTGTCTTAACAACCAATTCTTTTCTCTGGCTTTACTCTTAGTGGTCCCTGTATTCATCTTCTGTATCTTTCTGTTCATTCCAAAATTATATAAACACCCAACCTGACCAAGACAACACCCCAGCACTAGCCTGCCAGGCCGGAACCCCTACTAAGTGGTCATTGACTCTCTATGAAAGGAAGTTAGAAAATGAACCTGCTGAGAGTAAAATGGGAAAATGGTGGATAGGAGGAAGGACTAACTTGCAGCTCCAACTCAGACAGACAGAGCAGCATGTGGAGACCCACATCATGAACTTTTGCTCCAAGAACTACCATAGGAACATACCAGGAAAGCCAAGGAAATCCACAGACCTTTGAAGGAGTGGATTGCCACCACAGGCTCTGTGGGGCAGCCAAGAAACTGTGAGTCAGCTTGCTTTCTCAGCTGGGAGGCTTGTAGCCTGGGGCAAGTTCTTAGCCCTGCTCATAGGCTGCCTGGAAATAAACTTGGTGCTGTTGGCAGGGCACAGTGGGAGTCAGACTGGCCTTTTGGGTTGTGGGCTGTGTGGGAGTTGGGTGAGGTCTGTGGCTGCTGGCCTTCCCCCACTTTCCTGGCGACCTGTGTGACTCAGCAGAGGCAGCCATAATCCCCATGGGATATAAACCCACTGACCTGGTAACTACACCCCAACCCGCAACAGCAGCCACAGCAAGCCCTGCCCAAGAAGAGTCTGAGCTCAGACACACCTAGCCCTGTCCCCACTTGACAGTCATTATCTACTGGCCCTGGTAGCTGAAGACAAAGGACATAATCTTTTGGGAACTCTATGGCCCCACCTACTGCCTGATCCTCCCTATACTACTGCAGCTGATGTGCTATTGACAGCACCACCTCCTGGCTTGAGGACAACTAACACAAAACCAGTGCACTTAACAAAAATAGAACCAAGGACCCTCACAGAGTCCACTTCACTCTCCTGCTACCTCCACCAAAGCAGGTGCTGGTATGGTATCCATAGCTGAGAGACCTGAAGATGGGTCAAATCACAGAATTCTTTGCAGACACTCCCAGTACCAGCCTGGAGCCCACTAGCTCCACTGGGAGGCTAGATTCAGAAGAAAAATAACAATCACGTCAGCTCTCAGGAAGCCCCATCCATAGCGGGAAGGGGAGAGCACCACATCAAGAGAGTACCCAACGAGACAAAGAATCTTAACAGCAGCCCTTGAGACTGAGATCTTCCCTATGACATAGTATACCCAAATGAGAAGGAACCAGAAAAAACAATTCTGGTAATATGACAAAACAAGGTTCTTTAACACCCCCAAAAGAACATACTGGCTTACCAGCAATGGGTCAAGACCAAGAGGAAACCTCTGAATTGCCAGAAAAAGAATTCAGAAGGTTGACTATTGAGCCAACCAAGGAGGCACCAGAGGAAGGTTAAGTCCAACTTAAAGAAATCAAAGAAATGAAACAGGATATGAATGGAAAAATCTCCAGTGAAATAGATAGCATAAAAAAATCACAACTTCTGGAAATGAAGGACACACTTAGAGAATTACAAAATGCACTGGAAAGTCTCAGCAATAGAATCAAACAAGTAGAAGAAAAAACTTCAGAGCTTGAAATTAAGGCTTTCAAATTAACCCACTATGACAAAGACAAAGAAAAACAATTTTAAAAAATGAACAAGACCTCCAAGATATTTGGGATTATGTTAAATGACCAAACCTAAAAATAATTGGTGTTCCTGGGGAAGAAGAGAAATCTAAAAGTTTGGAAAACATATTTGAGGGAATAATAGAGAAAAACTTTCCCAGCCTTGCTAGAGATCTAGACATCCAAATACAAGAAGCTCACTTTCACCACTTCTATTCAACATAGTACTGGAAGTCCTAGCCAGAGAAATCAGACAAAAGAAAGAAATAAAGCCCATCCAAATCAGTAAAGAGGAAGTCAAACTGTCACTGTTTGCTGATGACATGATGATCACATACCTAGAAAACCCTAAAGGCTCATCCAAAAAGTTCCTAGAAATGGTAAATGAATTCAGCAAAGTTTCAGTACACAAAATTAATGTACACAAATCAGTAGTCCTGCTATACACCAAGAGTTTCCAAGATGAGAATCAAATTAAGAACTCAACCTCTTTTACAATATCTACAAAAAAAAAATTAGAAATATACTCAACCAAGTAGGTGAAAGCCTGCTACAAGGAAAACTACAAAACAGTGCTGAAAGAAATCATAGATGACACAAACAAATGGAAACACACCCATTATCATGAATGAGCAGAATCAATATTGTGAAAAATGACCATACTGCCAAAAGCAATCTATAAATTAAATGCAATTCCCATCAAATTACCACCATCATTCTTCACAGAACTAGAAAAAACAATCCTAAAATTCATATGGACCCCAAAAATAAACTGCATAACCAAAACAAGACTAAGTAAAAAGAACAAATCTGGAGGCATTACATTACTGAACTTCAAACTATACTATAAGGCCACAGTTGCCAAAACAGCATGGTACTGGTATAACAACATATGGACCAATGGAACTGAATAGAGAACCCAGAACTCAGAAATAAAGTCAAATATTTGCTGTCAACCAATCTTTGACAAAGCAAACAAAAATATAAAGTGGGTAAAGAACACCACATTTTACAAATGGTGCTGGGATAATTGGCAAGCCACATGTAAAAGAATGAAACTGGATCCTCATGTCTCCCCTTAAAAAAAATAAACTCAAGATGGATCGAAGACTTAATTCTAAGATCTGAAACTATAACAATTCTAGAAGATAACACTGGAAAAACCTTTCTAGACATTGACTTAGGCAAAGACTTCATGACCAAGAACCCAAAAACAAATGCAACAAAAGCAGAGATAAATAGATGACTTAATTAAACTAAAAAGCTTTTGCACAGCAAAAGAAATAATCAGCAGAGTAAACAGACAACCCACAGAGTGGGAGAAAATCTTCGCAATCTAGACATCCAACAAAAGCTACAAGGAACTCAAACATATCAACAAGAAAAAGCAAACCATCTCATCAAAAAGTGAGTTAAGGACATGAATAGAAAATTATCAAAAGAAGATACAGAAATGGCCAACAAAATGTGAAAAAATGCTCAAAATCACTGATGATCAGGGAAATGGAAATCCAAACCACAATGAGATATCACCTTACTCCTGCAAGAATGGCCACAATAAAAAAAAAATAGATGTTAACATGGATGTGGTGAAAAGGGAACACTTTTACATTGTTGGTGGGAATGTAAACTAATACAACCACCACTGAAAACAGCATGGAGATTCCTCAAAGAAGTAAAAGTAGATCTACCATTTGATCCTACAGTCCCACTCCTGGGTATCTACCCGGAGGAAAACAAGTCATTATACAAAAAAAGATACTTGCACACACGTTTGTAGCAGCACAATTTGCAATTGCAAAATTATGGAACCAGCCCAAATGCCCATCAATCAACGAATGGATAAAGAAAATGTGATATATATACATATACACACACACCATGGAATACTACTCAGCCATAAAAAGGATCAAAATAATGGCATTTGCAGCAACCTGGATAGAATTGGTGACCATTATTCTAAGGGAACTAACTCAGGAATGGAAAACCAAACATCATATGTTCTTACTCATAAGTGGAAGCTATGCTATGAGGATGCAAAGGCATAAGAATGACACAATGGACTTTGGGGACTCGGGGGAAAGAGTGGAAGGGGAGTGAGGGATAAAAGTCTACACATTGGGTACAGTGTACACTGATCAGGTGATGGGTACAACAAAATCTCAGAAATCACCACTAAAGAACTTATTCATGTAACTAAATACCAACTGTTTCCTAAAAACCTATTGAAATATATATAAAAAAAGAAGAAAATGAACTTGCTAAATCCCCCTATAAAATATCACAGTAGTTGGAGGTGAAATGACATTCATTCTTCCATATTATAGACTTAAATTCCCGTAGTATTCCTTCACATTCATTTAAAAATTAGTCTAATCTCGTCAGACAGTGCCATCATCTGTACTTCCTCATAGCTACAATTTATGAACTTCTTTTTCACTCTCTTTTATTTATCAGAGAATTAGCATGTATGTCCCAATCTTACTTTCCACCCTAAGCCTATCATCATTTTGGGAACTGTCAGTTTCCTCGTACATTTTCAATCAATCCCTTGAGCCTAAGAGTGTTTTGATTTCTACTCATGTCATCTTTGCTTTAACTCTATTCAGATTATCATGTCTGAGGCTAACCCATGTATTTCATTACGAACAGCAACTACTTCATATAGACAGACGTTTAATTTCTAATAACTCATTCTGTGGATACAATATCCAATCACTTCCTCTCTCTTCCACACTACATCTATTGTTTAATCCCATCTCTAATCCTTTTATCCATCTAGTTTCATCCAACCTATCAACCCCTTTCCATCTTCACATTTACTTAGTTTAGACACAATGGCCCATCATTTAACAACTCGCTTGCCAATAACTACATTCACTCTTTTTATTTTACTACATACACTGAGAAAAACCCTATTCCTATTTGCAGTTGACACTTTAATGTACCACCCAGATTCAACTTCATATATAAAACATTTATTCTCCTAGCTGTATGATGTGTTGCTGGTAGACACTCTTCAGCTGTCAGCTTTCTTTTGGAATTGCCTCAGCTGAAGAGAACTGACTGACCCAAGGCCATGCCCCCTTCCAGGTGCAGGCTGCTTTCAATGTCAGGTTAACACAAGTGTATAATAGTCCTGTCCTATCACCAACATGGAATGACTTTGAAGAGTCATCCCAGTTTCACAATTCCCTGGGGGGGGGGGTGTCTTTGGATGGCTATATTGAGACTTCATCACAGCCTGACCTCTCCAGCTGCCATTTCTGGCTTCCCTGTAACAGGTGTTGCCTCCGAAATCACTCAATAAATCTCCTGTATGCTAACCTACATCTCAAAGTCAGCTTTCTGGTGAATCCATCCTGGATTGAACTCAACTGTTCTCAGTGGCCCCTTCTGCATCTTTTTAACCAATTAGGTACTAATGACCGAGATAGAAAAATCATACAACTGCTAGTAATTAATGTTATCAAATGATTTGATATTCTCTGATATGGTTTGTATAGTTGTCTCCTCCAAATGTTGAAATGCATTCCCCACTGTTGGAGATGGGCATACTGGGAGGTGTTTGCATCATGGGAATGGATCCCTCATGAATGGCTTGGTGCCCTCCCTGTGGAGGTAATGAGTTACCATGAGATCTGGCTGTTAAAAAGAGTCTAGGACCTACCTCTTCTCTCTTGTTCACTCTCTCATCATGTGATATGCCTTCTCCCCCTTTACCTTCCACCATGAGTAAAGGTTCCTGAGGCCTCATCGGAAGCTGAGCAGATGCTCGTGCCATGCTTGAACATCCTGCAGAACTGTAAGCCAAACAAACCTCCTTTCTTTATAAATTACCCAGCCTCAGGTATTCCTTTATAGCAATACAAAATGGAATAACACATGCTCTCACAAATAATTCACATAGTGAAAAAAATACTCCAATAGAAAACTGGACTAAAAACTACCAACAGGCACTTCACAAAAGAAAAGTAAAAATAAATGTATAAGCCTTTTGCCTCAGCTTCTGCTCAAGTCTTTGTATAGGAATGCATGGATGACATATAATCTTCTGGGTTTTTTTTTATTAATGTGAAGACAAGATATTCACAAGCTTAAACATTCAAACAGCATAATATGGTATACAATGATAAATGAGCCTGATTCTTTCCTAAGGTCCCACACCCAATTCCCACTTTGTTATTGGTTCTTTCAGTAATTCATATGGAAAGACAGGAAAATCATGTGCATTTTTCTGCTTGTATGTGTATTATAAATGTGCCATTTTCTTATGTGAATCAAAGCATATGTACCTGATAACAGTTTGCAGTTATTGATGCAAACTGGATAACAGTCTTATCCAAGCTCTATTTAATGTCTCTATTCTACTTCCTGTTTTTCTAATTTTTGTTAGAAAGCTGAATTTTATGTTCCCTCATTAATTGATCAGGTACTTAAGTAACAATTAACCTAAACTCCCCATTAACTAGCTGAAGCAGCGAGCACACTGGCTATCCTACATAACAGAAAGTTTAGAATCAAGACGGCTCCCATTGTCAAATGTCAGGGTTCTCGCTCCTATTCTAAGTGGCTTTCTCAGCTCTACTCTACTCCACATGATATTGGACCCATCGCTGGACCTAGATGGCTGCAGAAATTCCTAGCAGCCTATCAGACATTATAATAACAAGACAAAATGGAGGGTCATCTCTTCCTTGCAAGAGTTGGCTTAGACTAATAAGAACCTACTCTCTGGGAGGTGGAATGCTGTGTCAGTCCATTTGTATTGCTATAAAGGAGTCCTTGAGATCGGGTAATTTACAAAGAAAAGAGGTTTATTTGGCTCAAGGTTCTGCAGGCTGCACATGAAGCACAGTGCCAATGTCTGCTTCTGGTGAGGGTCTCAGAAAACTTATAATCATGGTGAAAAGCAAAGGGTATGTCACATGGCAAGAGAGGAAGCAAGAGAGACAGGAGAAAGTTCCAGGCCCTTTTAAATAACCAGATCTCATGTGAACTCATAGAGTGAGAACTCACTCATTACTTAGAGGACAGAACCAAACCATTTATGAGGGATCTGCCCCCATGACTCAAACACCTCCCACCAAGCCCCACTTCCTACATTGGGGATCCCATTTCAACATGAGATTTGGAGGGGCCAAGCATCCTAACTATATCAAGTGCTATGGTATGATGAATTTTTTGTCCCCACAAAATTTATATGTTGAAATCCTTTCTCCTAATGTGATAGTATTAGGAAGTGAGGTCTTTGGGAGGTAATTAGGTCGTAAGAGGGAGTTCACCCCCATGAATAGGATTAGTACCTTTATTTGTACCTCAGAGAGGTCCCTGGCCCCTTTCACCATGTGAAGTTACAGAGAAAAGACAGCAATCTGTGTGGAAGTTGGCCTTCACCAGGCACTGAATCTGCCAGCACCCAGATCTTGAACTTCCCAGCTTCCAGAACTAGGAGAAATACATTTCTGCTGTTTATAAGCTGCTCGGTTTGTGTTACTTTGTTATAGCAGCCCAAACGGACTAAGATGTGGGGATAGAGACAACTTCTCTTGAAATACATGGCTATGCAGAGGAGGGAATCTTCTTGACAAAATCAAGACTCTGCTAGAAAATAGGAAAGGCATAAAAATGTGGGGGAAGAAGTCAAGTATTAGGTTGTAGAAATGTACCAACCTATAAATGTTGGACTGGCAATTCTGTGTGTCTATTAGACATCATGAGTCTTCTATTCCTTCTATGATAAGGCAGGAGTGTAAATGAAAACATATTTGCACATTCAAACTTATTCTCCGTTACCTTTTTTCCTTCTAGCCCCTCTTCTCTCTCTATTTTCCCCTCATTTCTACAAGGTTCTTCATGATCTCCTCTCTCTTACCTCTTCAGCCTTCACACTTTTTCTGTAGACTTTTTTTCAGCCTTAAATATCTTCTAGCCTTCATTTGCCCGGGGTTGAGAATCAACTCCTTTAGGAGGACTCCCTTAGTCCTCCTACTGTGAGACTGGGAGGAGAGAAGAGTTTACTGAAGAATAAATATAAATGTGTAAGTATGAGTTAGGTACCCTCCTATCTAGTCCTGTAGATACTGTAGATACTCTTATCTGGTCCTGTAGCATACTGTGCACCTGTTACCCTGACTATAATCTGTTCATAGTTTCCTCTTTTACCTCATTATGATTTCTTTCAAGGCAGACACAATGTGTCTAATTTGTCTTTATATCACCATTATACATTACAGTAGAATTCATTTTATTAGGAGTCAGGACTCAGTTTTTGAATAGTCAGAGTATTATGGACAAAAAAAATTTCATGTTTTTTAAACAAAGTATTTCACATCATTTACTTAATATCTATATGTGTTAAATACTGATGAGAACAAACTTTCAAGTATCTAGAATTTGGCAAAGGAGTTAAATGTCCAACTAAGTTTAAATTTAAAAGATTAAATTGTTTGTTGTATTTCAGATTCTATACATTTTACTTTAATAGAAAAATTTTATTCATGAAAAATTTCGGCTGGCCACAGTGACTGACAGCAGTAATCAAAGCATTTTGGCAGACTGAGGTAGGAGGATTGCTTGAGGCCAAGAGTTCCAGACAAGCCTGGGCAACACAGGAGACCCCTGTATCTTCAAAAATAAAAAAATTACTGGGATTTGATGGTACAGGCCTGTAGTACTAGCTTCTCAGGAGACTGAGGCAGGAGAATCACTCGAGCCCAGGAGTTTGAGGTTGCAGTGAGCTATGATTACACCACTGCACTCCAGACTAGGTAACAGAGACTCTGTCTCAAATAATAACAATAATAAAGAAAAAGTTTGCATTAAAAAGAAATATTAATAAAATTTTCTAAATTGGAGACATGCACTCATTATCCAAATATATCAAAATTGGTCTTATTTTCATTATGGTATACCATATCAGCCATGGAAGTTATTAAGTATCAAGCACTAAATTACCTGCCAATTCTTGTTCATTTTACAATCACTGATCTCAGAAGAACATAATCATTACAAAGACAACTTCAAAAGTAGGAGTGACTATCTTTAATGTTTTAATGAGATAGTAGAGCATCACATCATGATTTGTTATGGAGTTTAGTTTTCCTCTTAATTACTATTACACTTCAATCTAAATGAATTTAGATTTCATGTAAAACTTTGACTTTTTGGAAGGTCATGGTTTCTTCACTAGTTGGCAAAATTCCTGCTTGCGAAAGTTATCAATTCCCGAATTCCCCCATAATTTTATACATGTGGTTATAGTTTAATAGATTACTTCTTTTATATGCCCACTGCAGCATGTGAATTTCATGCTAACAAGACTGTGCACTTAGGCACACATGCAATATAGCTATGATATGTCTATCATATAAATTAAATATGTGCCAAGTATTTCATGGAGCTAATACCTTTTACTCAAAATGTCAGTAAACACTAGAAAAACTGGATGGAAATTGCCAATTATAAAATGAGAGTTTTGATTGAAGTCTGCATTAGCCAGGAACCCATACTTTGGTTACCTGATATTTTGGCATAAATGTGACCACCAATTCATCTTACTATATTATTACCATATGAATATATATTTCCTTTGAAATGTAATCATGTTCTCCAAGTTATATGAATACCAATGATAAGAGATCTTACATATTATAAAAGGAATACATTGTATGGAATTGCAATTTATTTAGACACACTTTGGGAAAAGTTAGATTGCATTTGATATGCATTCATAAATAAAATTGAACTGTTTCAGGATTTTCAGAAAGCAAAATGACAACCAAAAGTATAATTTAATCCTAAATCATCTTTCCTCTTTTTTTCTTAATACTCACAGCTAAACTTAACTGAATGTAAAGTTTCTATTCTAAACTTTCCAAATTCATTAAATTATTCCTATATCCTCACAAAACCATGATTTTTGTTTACAATTTAAGGGCATTTTTGTTGTTGTTAACAAAATACTGCTTAAATACTTGTTATACGTCATATATATTTACGAGTTCAAAAGTTCTGGAAACCCAGAGTCCTGTTTTTTTTGTTTTGTTTTGTTTTTAAATTAGATGTCACAAAAGGCCTCTGAGCTCTTGATGAATGTGTTATAAGTTTTGTGTACATCTTAAGGGACCTCTTTCACAAGCAGCCAGAAGTCCTTTTGTAATTACTTATGCTCAACATCTATTTCTAATTTGCAAAGCTATGATGAGGAACATTCCCAGTTCACACACTGCTTGGCAACTCTGAACTCACTGATCAATATGTCAGTAGACAGGTTTGTAACGAGTAGACATAAAACAACACATCACATATGCGTGCGCGCGCGCACACACACACACACACACACACAATCTTTAAAGTGCTTTGAAGTGCTTACTCTTTGGTCTGCGACTCATGGACCAAATATTATTATTAAAAAATATGTTGTTGCTACTCTTCCAAATATATTTAAAACTCTGAAATGTAATGCAGGCTTTCCGATAATCTGTGAAATCCCTGCTGCCTTTCAAAACAAAAACATTCTAATAAAAATAGAGATACATTTACCTAGAAGAGTAGAGCAGCATGAAGTGTCCTGTTTTCGCAGTTGTCACAGTTCATTGTTATTTAGTGGTCCTTATATCAAATGCCCTTAGAATTCATAGTGCAGAACTTTTTTACATAGAATGGGATTCCTATATGACATATTTTAATTTTTACATGGAATGATAGTCCTACATCACAAATTTTAATCCCGTTAATTTAACTAATTACATAAACCTAACCACCACAGTAAATTATAGTCTGATCTAAAAGAAAATATGTCATGAGCTGAGACAAAATTTATCTAGTTCTCAGAAAACAGCTATGTTTCCTCTAATTTGTAGGTCTTTTTTCCTTGGTAAGACACTTCACTTAAATATCCTGCCAGACCTTGCTTAAATGCTATTTTTTTCTGCGACGTCTTCTCTGGCTCGGTCAGTCAGCAACTCTGATGTTTCTTGCATCATTTCTTCATATAAGATCAGGCTCACCACATGATAATTATTTAGGTATACCTCTGTCTCCCTACCAAGTGTGAGCTCCTTGAAGAGAAGAACCTTTTCACACTTTCTTTACACCCTCAGACCTAAGTATAGTACCAGGTGTTACTAAATATATGCAAGATACCATATCAACTAAATTAGATATTGTAACAAAAATTGGATGTTTTGTAGATGTTTATAATCCTGTTTTCATTTTAACTAATACATAGTGTTCCATTTTATTAAAACATATCCTTTGATTATCTTACAGCTAGACATAGAACGAGGAAAATAACCTTACTATCATATTTGGAGGGTAAAAGATTTTAAAAGCATTTGGGGATTTTTAAAAAAGTCTTCCAGAGACTAATAAATCACTGGATAGTAGTAACAATACTGTCATCACCAATCTCCTCTATTCACTGAGTTTCATGTAGCATTTAAGAAAGCCTGAGTTAAACTGTGCTTAAAATAAGATATATATTTGCTTTTAAACATGTCAAATTGTGCATGAAAAGAAAGTCCTAGAAGGCAGTATACCAAATGTTCTAAAGCTCACCTCTGGCTGGAAAGATTATGGATTACTTTTATTTTTTATAGTTTTTCTATTTCCCTAATATTCTTCTAAGAGCATGTCTTACTTTTTTTTACTTATATTTGTTTCAAATATTGGCTCTTATTTTTTTAAAGCATAACAGATGCATTTAAAATCTCTCTTATATCCTGTCCTAAACCTATTTCCATGACTCCTTTCATGAGTTAATCACCATCCTGAAGTTGGTATGTATTATCCGTCTGTGCCTTTACACTTTTACTATTTATGTATATAGTCATTAGACATATTCATTATATCACAGACGTATTGTGTTTTAAATTTACATTAATATCATATGTACAATTCTCATTTTTTTCATTTACCACTTTCAAGATACAGCCACAAAGATGTTTATAATCCTACTGTTTTCATTTTAACTAATACATAGTGTTCCATTTTATTAAAATTTATCTCTTGATTATTTTATGAATAGACATTTTATTATTCTTACAAACAATGTTGTAATGAATACCCTTGAGAGACTTAAAGTTTTCTTTTCAAGAACCATAACTAGTAGTAGAATTAATTGATGGATAGAAGAGTATGTGCATTTCAAACTTTTATGAATTGTCATCCAATGTGGAGTACCAATTTATAGTCCTATGAGAGTTCCTGTTTTTCTATATCCTTTACAATACTTGATATTGTCAGAACGTTTGCTTTCTTTCTAGTAGATGGAAATACAACTGGCACCTCATTGGGGCCTTAATTTAAATGTCCCTGTTACCTGTGTTAACTATGTTTATTGGCTATTCAAAATTCATCTTCAGGGAATTGCCTTTGCCAATTGTTTCCATTTTTTTTGTTTGCTTTTTTGTTGCTGTCTTTTCCTTGCTTTGTAGTGCTTATACCTTCTCAGTATGTTCATTATAAACATCTTTCCCAGTTTGTGGCATTTTAAAAGTATTTTGTGACATGTTATGCTAAGCATGAGCTTTAATGTAATCAATTCTACCAATCTTCTTAATGATGTGTGCTTTTTGTCTTGTGTAAGAAATCCTTCCCTAAACTGAGATGACCATGTGGATTACTTTCTTTAATTTGTTAAATTGAGGAATTATATTGAAAGAGTTTTGGTGGCTGAAATATCCTTAGAAGAGTGAGTTAAGTTCTACTTAGTATGATCTACGTTTTAATGCATTGTTGAATTCAATGTGGTAATATTTTGCTTAGACTTAGTACAGCTGTTTTCACATCAGAGATTAATCCATATATACTGTTCTTGTACTCTCCTTGTCCATTTTTGTATGTAAGTCGTGAAAGTACAAAGTTGGGGGGTTTACTCCTTTGTACACTCTCTTCAACAGTTGTATAGCCTTGGTATTATCTGTTCATTAAGGTTTGATAAAACCATCTTATCAAACCATTTTGCAATTCTATTCTGTTAATGTCTACTGAGTTATGACTAGTAATTAGTACTTTTCCCAGAAAATTGTACATTTTATGTCCTAAAATATAAAGTGAAATTAATGAAATCAAGTATATCAGTGGTTACACTAAATATAAGTAGAATTATCCCCAATAAAAACCAAAGATGGGGCTAAAACGTTAGACACATTTTTTTTTTAAAGTTCTATCCTACTCATTAGAAATACATCTAAAATAAAATAAAGTTGGAAATAAATAGAAAAGAAGTGAAAAGCAAAGGCAAACAAAATAACAGAAATGGAAATATAAAAATATATAAGGTCATATTTTAGAGTTAAAATTTTTAACAAAAATAAAGGGAATACTATGTAATGACAAACATAAAAAGTTTATAAGCAATTGCAGCATCCTGAAAACTATTTCAGGTAAAATCCTAAAAACTATTGTATCTGAAACAGAAACCAGACTCAAATGCCTTCCATTGCCATTTGTTCAACATTGTCTTGAAGGTTCTAATAAATATATCAAAGTGGGAAATTAAATAATTACTATAAATATTGGGAAAAAGAGTGAAAATATTTATTTTTGTTGATTACATGATTATATATCCAAAAGCCTCTATAAAACTCAAAAGCCATCTGGGTAGGGTGGCTCATGCCTGTAATCCCAGCACATTGGGAGGCCGAGGTGGGCAGATCATTTTAGGTCAAGAGACCTGCCTGGCCAACATGGTGAAACACTATCTGTACTAAAAATACAA
>NW_012110919.1:10750727-10805430 GCF_000951035.1 Colobus angolensis palliatus
TCATGCCTGTAATCTCAGCACTTTGGGAGGCCAAGTTGGGAGGCTCGCCTGAATCCAGGAGTTCTAGACCAGCTTAGGCAATATAGTGAGATCCTGTCTCTAAAAAAAAAAAAAAAAGAAGAAAAAAAATTAGGCAAGCATGGTGGCGCATAACTGTCATCCCAGCTACTTGGGAGGCTGAGGTAGGAGAATCACTTGAACCCAGGAAACAGAGGTTGCAGTGAGCCATGATCACACCACTGCACTCCAGCCTGGGTTACAGAGTGAGACTCTGTCTCAAAAAAAAAAAACAAAAACAAAAGCAAAAAAAACTCTCAAAAGCTTAAGTTTTAAAGTAAAATATATTAAAATTAAAATAATTTTGTAAGGTCACTGAATACAACTAATATATTAAAAATTCAATACGTATTGTGCATTCTAACAATAAACACCTAGAAATGGAAATGGTAAAAACATTCTTTCAATAGAGTGATAAAAACTATCAAATAGAAACTACTAAGAAATTCATAGAAATTGTATCTTTTAAAAAACTATATATTTTATTAAATGTCATGTAAAATCTGAATAAATCTAGGACAATATAAAATATAAAAAGGGCAATTCCACAAAATTAATATAAACATAAAATTAAATTCAATTTTTTTAGAATTCCATTTTTTGGATGTAGTTCTTTTGAAATTGGATGAAATTATCTTAAAATTCATTTGGTAAAATAAATGACCAAAATAACCAAGAGTGTATGAAAAATAATAGTAAAAAAAGAATGCCTTTCCAAATAGCAGAAAAGATTATACAGCTACTGTAATTACATTAGTTATATAAAAAATGAAGAGCAATAAAAATATGTCCAAATATATAGAATTTTATAAATAACAAAGAGTATATGTTAGTAGGAAAAGGAAAGCTTGTTTACTTAATAATCATAACACAAATGAAAGAAAGTAAATTTAAATCCCTATTGTAACACAGTATTAAAAAATCCAGATGGATTACAGAATTGATTTTAAACAATAAACAATAATAATCTTAAAATGCATTACAGAAGTTAGTATAGCCTGGGGTAAGGGAGAATTCTTAATCAAGACAAGAAACCTAGAAGAAAGAAAGAAAAAGATTGATATATTTCATTACATAAAAATTGAAGGCTGGGTGCGACAGTTCAAGCCTGTAATCCCAGCACTTTGAAAGGCTGAGGCCAGCAGATTACTTGAGGTCAGGAGTTCAGGGCCACTCTGGCCAACATGGCGAAATCCCATCTCTACTAAAAATAGAAAAATTAGCTAGGCATGGTGGCACAAGCTTGTAATCCCAGCTACTTGGGAGGCTAAGAGGGGAGAATCACTTGAACCTGGGAGCTGCAGGTTGAAGTGACCAGAGATTGCCACTGCACTCCAGCCTGGGCAATAGAGAGAGACTCTGTCTCAAAAATAAAATAATAAAATAAAAATTGAAAAGATACCACAATTAATCATCAGAAAAATCATAAATTGAGAAAGAATAGTTGAACTACATACAACAGATTAAGGGTTAATAACTGTGATCTATAAAGTGATAAAATAGTCAATATAAAATTGGGCAATTGATATGAATAGAAATTCAGAGAAAAGCAAATCTAAATTATCAACAACTATTTGAAAAGCAGCTTGAACTAATAGTAGTCAAGGAAGTGCTAATTAAAATAAAAATGTGATATCTATTTTGCACTATCTTCACTGGAAGAACTAAAATGTAGAAGAATACAGATTATATTAGCTATCTATTTCTGTGTAACAAATTACCCCAAAACTTAAAACTGCAAATGTTTATTATCTTCCTGTTTTTGTGGTTGGGGGTCTAGGTATGGCTCTGCTGACTCAGGGTCTTGCAAGGCTGCAATTAATGTGCCAGCTGGGCCTATGGTTTCATCTGAGGCTTGACTGAGAGAAATTGACTTCAAAGACCACTCACATGGTTGTTGGCTGCATTTAGCTCCCACAGGACTGTTGGGTTGAGGGCCTCAGTTTCCCACTGGCTGTTAATCTGAGACCTCCCTCAGTTCCTTGCCCCATGGGCCTCTCCACGGAACACAAAGTGCTCCATCAAAATGAGTGAACCAGAGAGCAGGAGAGAGCTAATAAAATAGAAGCCATGGGTCTTTTGTAACCTGATCTCAGAAGTGACATGCTTATTCTTTCCATATTCTATTCATTAAAAGCAAATCACACAGTCCAGTCTACACACAAAGGGAAGAGATTAAACAAAGGCATAAATGCCGGGAAAGGGGATCACTGGGAGTTATCTTAGAGGCTTCATATGGCAGTTATGGAGAAAAAGGCTGCAGGCTAACATTGTCGGTGGTAATGGAAACTGATACAGCTGTTTTGGAAAGCAATGGCGTTAAGATCAGTCCCTCTGCATCTCATTCAGAGGTCCCTTTGGTTTGCCAGGTTATTTCCCGGTTTTACAACTGCAAGCCCACATCCTGGAAATCCCTTCAGTCCTAGTCCTAGACAAACCAGCTTGGTTTGTCACCCTACTGTAGAGCCAGACTGCCTGGGTTTAAATCATGGCTCATACTTACTAGCAATGCTGGCTTGAGTAAGTTACTTAATTTCTCTACATCTCAGCTTCCTTATTTGTAAAATAAGCATGATAATACCCTGTTTGTGGGAAACTGAGACAGTACCTGTAAAGTGCTTAAAGCAATGTCTGGCACATTAAAAATTCTCAATGACATCCATTGTTACTAACATAGATATTAAAATATACGTATCCTTTGACTAAGGTATGCAAACATTTATCATCCAAACTGGGAAACTTTTGAGAGTGAAAGGGAGTGCTAGTAATAATTATGCCAGGTCATAAACAGGAAAATTCCAGGGAAACTTGGATGTATGATTAACTTACATTTGACCCACATGGAAATTTCTCTCATAGAAATAAAAGTACTTCAGTATAAGAGAAGTACACATTGATGTTTGCTGCAGTTTTGTACTTAGTGGAAAATAAAGAAAATTCAAAATGAAGTGAATACTCACCAATAGACAAAGAATAAATCACAATACATAATGTTTTTAAACATTACGCAACCCTTAAAACAATGAAATACAGTGACACCAACTGACTTGGAGAAGTTATTTGAAATATCTTTGAGTAAGGAAAGGAATATGCACAAAAGTACAAATAGTTCCATTTCTGTAAAACAAAAGGTTTACACTCAGAGGCAAATATTACAGCTTAAGCTTCAGGGTCCAGCCCTTTCATAGACCCCTCCCCCTCCCAATATGTTGAGAGGGGTCTAGAAATGTTTTCTCATAGTTACATGATTTTGTAAATTATGTAAAATATTTTAATTGCAATAGGTTAATACCTCTGTTTCTTTCACCTTTAATTTTCCTATCATATTTCTCTATTTTGGGTAGTATTAGAATGGCTGCAGACATTTCTGGAATCCAGCTAAAGGAAAAATGAATCTTGGGCACATTTAGTTTGGGTTTAGTAATATATATTTAAGAAGTTTGAAGTCACTCCCACGTACATACAGTTCTGATGTAAGAATGGCTTCTAGGAATACCCCTACCACCTCCTGTGCCAACTCATTGGGTATGCAACAGAAAGTTTTAAAGCCATATTGTAATATGGGTGTGACCTATGAGGCTCGGTACCAGAAATATTTGTGTAGTGGGTGAGAAAGATTTGAAATGTATATAACTAGCCAGTGGAAAATTCTTCCAAATCTTCAAGCTTGGATGTGAAAGAAGGATTTTATCAAAGTTGACAACAATCCCCAAAATTATCACGACAGTACCGATAACCGATTGTGAAGCTGTAATAAACTTTCTAACAAACAACGATAAAACATTAATTTTGATCAATCATGCTGGAGGAAAGACCAAATTACCCTTTTATTTTCTCTACCAGAGCATTCTTCAATAGAAACGTAATGTGAACCACACATACAACTTTAAATTTTCTAACACCCATATTAAAACTTTTTAAATAGGTGAAATTAACTTAATAATGTTTATTTGACCCAATTTACTCAAAATATTAGTATTTCAAAACAAAAATTACTAATAAAATATTTTACATTCTTTTTGTGTACTATGTCTTCATAATCAGATATGCAATTTATGCTTTTAGGACATGTCAATTCAGACAGTAAACTTTAATTGAAAATGCACAATCTATATTTAGACTTTATAGAATTACAGTTGAAAAAGTGGATTCATATAACCAAGTTTTTCTAAACATAAAGTTTTCAAATAACTGAATTGAACATCAAAAATCATTTTTCCTTTAATATTTGGACCTATATTGATAAAACTGGTTCATTACTCTAAAAATAATTGATTTGACTTTGAAATATAAACATTTCAACTTCAAAATTATATCTGCCCAAGTTTAAGTAAATTATCTGACTCAGCAATGTTAATAGAAAAGTCAAAGGGGTATCGAATAAATTTTAAAACAGCTCTAAATTTATCAACAATAAAGCTTTCTTCAAATTTGTTTTGTTTTTGCAATTCGTTTCTATAATGCTATTGAGCATCAATGGATGGACAGATACAGAAAATGTGGCACGTATACACAATAGAATACTATTCAGCCTTAATAAAAGAAGAAAATTCTGCCATTTGTGACAGTATGGATGAACCTAGAAGACATTATGCTAAGTTAAACAAACCAGGCACAGTAAGAAAAATACTGCATAACCTCATTTGTATGTGGAATCTAAAAAAGTCAAACTCATGTAAGCAGGGAGTAGAATATTGGTTAGCAGAGATTGGGGAAGTGGGTGGAAGGAGAAAGGGGGAATGTTAGTCAAAAGGGGAATGTTAGTCTAAGCTGCAGTTAGAGGAGAGGATTAAGCTTTAGGGATTGATTGCACAGTATGGTGACCATAGTTAATAATAATACATTGTATATTTCAAAATTGCTAAAAAATAGATTTTAAATTTTAAATGTTCTCACTACAAATAAATAGTAGGTATGTGAGGTGATGGATATATTAATTAGTTTATCTATTCCATTATGTGTGTGTATATATATATATCAAAACATTACATTGTATCCCATAAATATATACAATTATTATTTGTCAATTAAAGATAAATTTTAAAAATGAAAAATTTAAAAAAATACGTAGATGACTAGGACATAGACTATACCCTATAAGAGAGAGACATAAATAACATGCATGTATTTTAAATATTCAAAAATTTTTTTATAATAATTTATATTCGCATAATGTGTAAAATAATTATATTGATTTGTTTTATGAAAAGCTCTGTTTCAACACAACTCTGTGTCCATCTCACTAATAAGCTCTTCCTTTCCTTGGAGCTTCACACTTAGCTTCTTCATGTGTAGTATATCAAGAAAATGTAGGCACATTGCCATCTCTTTATTTACTAAGAAATTTTCAATATACTTCAAACTGTGCAATAAATCAATAAAGGAAATAGTTTTTTTGTTTTAAAAGCAAAAAATCTGGATTTTTGATCTAACATAGCAGGAACACCACATATTGTGATAGAAACAAATTTTTTCACATTTAGTAGAAATTATTTCTTTGATGTAAAATATTTTTAAAAATCTATTTCATGAGTTCGATTATTTAGGCTATGAGTTGACAATATTTTTTTATTTAGCAAATTTGAAGGTTCTTTGAAAGAAAGCATACTCAAAGTGTTAATTA
Source organism: Colobus angolensis palliatus (assembly GCF_000951035.1). Taxonomy (NCBI): domain Eukaryota; kingdom Metazoa; phylum Chordata; class Mammalia; order Primates; family Cercopithecidae; genus Colobus; species Colobus angolensis. The sequence continues at coordinate 10,756,408 of NW_012110919.1, forward strand.
GGCAGTGTCTCATGTTACATGACTTACCTATAGCTAAAGAAAAATACCTGCAATTAAACATGTTCTTAATAAGTTACATTTGACATTATTAGAAAGGTTTTTGTATTCAATGAACTATTGGTTTAACTGAAGAGCTTGCAGTTGCTTTTGGCAAAATATCGTCATTAGTTTTTTCCTCAAATTTTCTAGCAAAATCTTCATTATTGAAATTACTTCTTTTACCAGATCTCACTTAAAATGTTCTTCCCTTTGTTTGGAACCTAATCCATTTTATAGCTGGCAAAAATTACAAGCTCAACTCCTTCCAAAAATTGTTTTTATATTTTGTGTTGGATATTTAATTTTGATTCAGGCAAATAATTTTCACTGATTTTTTTTTACTGTTAAGAGCAAATATCATTTAAAAAAAAATTCAGTAGCTTTTGAGGTACAAGTAGTTTTATGTTACGTGGATGAATTATATAGTGGTGAATTTTGAGATTTTAGTGCACCCATGTAGTCTACATTGTACCTAATGTGTAGTTTTTTTATCCCTAGCTACCCTCTCACCCTCCTGCTTCTAGGTCCATTATATCACTCTATGATGCCTTTGCTGCACACAGCTTACCTCCCATTTATAAGTGAGAACATATGGTTTTTGGTTTCACACTCCTGTGTTACCTCACTTAGAATAATGGCCTCCAGCTCCATCCAAATTGATGTAAAAGACATTATTTTGTTCCTTTTAATGGCTGAGTAGTATTCTATGGAGTGTATATACTACATTTTCTTTATCCACTCATTAGCTGATGTGCACTTAGGTTGCTTCCACATCTTTGCAATTGTGAATTGTGCTGCTATAAATATATGTGTGCCAGTATCTTTTTCATATAACGACTTCTTTTCCTTTGGGTAGACCTAGTAGTAGGATTGCTGTATCCACTGGTAGATCTACATTTAGCTCTAAGGAATCTCCATACTGTTTTCCACAGAAGTTGTACTAATTTACATTCCCAGCAGCAGTGAATAGGAGTTCCCCTTTCCCCACATCCACACCAACATTTGTTGTTTGACTTTTTAATAATGGCCATTCTTGCAGGAGTAAGGTGGTTTGAATTTGCATTTCCCTGATGATCAGTGATGTTGGGCATTTTTTTTTATATGTTTATTGGCTATTTGTATATCTTCTTTTGAGAAATGTCTATTCATGTTCCTTGACAACTTTTTGAAGGAATTATTTGTGGGGTTTTTTGCTGACTTGAGTTCCTTGTAGATTCTGGATACTAGTTCTTTGTCAGATGCACAGTTTGCAAATATTTTCTCCCATTCTGTGGGTTGACTGTTTACTCTGATAATTATTTATTTTGCTGTGCAAAAGTGTTCTAGTTTATTTAGGTTCTATTTTGTTGTTGTTGTTGTTGAATTTGCTTTTGGGGTCTTAGTCATGAATTCTTTGCCTTGGCTGATTTCTAGAAAAGATTTTTCAACATTGTCTTCTAGAATTTTTAGTTTCATGTCATATATCTAAGTCTTTGATCCATCTTGAATTGATTTTTGTATGTGGTGAGAGACGGGGAACCGCTTTCATTCTTTTACATGTGGCTTGCCAGTTTTCCCAGCACCATTTATTAAACAGGGCGTCCATTCCCAAATTTATGTATTTGTCTGCTTTGTCAAAGATCACTTGGCTGTATGTATTTGGCTTTATTTCTGGGTTCTCTATTCTGTTCCATTTGTCTGTGTGCCTACTTTTATACAAATATCCATGCTGTTTTGGTAATTATAGCATTGTAGTATAATTTGAAGTCTGGTAATGTGATGGCTCTAGATTTGTTCTTTTTGCTTAGGTTCACTTTGGCTATTTGGGCTCTTTTTTTTTGGTTCCATATGAATTTTAGAATGGTTTTTTCTAATTCCATGAAAAATGATGTTGGTATTTTGATGGGAATTGCATTGAATCTATAGATCGTTTTGGGCAGTATGGTCATTTTTCCATGAGCATGGGATGTGTTTTCATTTGTTTGTGTCATCTGTGATTACTTTCAATAGTGTTTTATAGTTTTCCTTGTAGAGATCTTTCACCTTCTTGGTTAAGTATGTTCCTAGGTATTTTTACTTTTTTGCAGCTGTTGTAAAAGAGATTGAGTTCTTGATTTGATTCTCAGTATGATCATTGTTGGTGTATAGCAGTGCTATGGATTTTTGTACACTGATTTTGTAACCTGAGAATTTGCTGAATTTGTTTATCAAATCCAGGAGTCTTTTGGAGAGTTTTTAGAATATTCTAAATATAAAATCATATCACCTGCAAACAGCAATAGTTTGACTTCTATTTGAATGTCCTTTATTTCTTTCTCTTGCCTAATTGCTCTGGCTAGGACTTCCAGGACTATGCTGAAAAGGTGTGGTGAAAGTAGGCAACCTTGTTTTGTTCCTGTTCTCAGGGCAGGGTGGGGAATGCTTTCAACTTTTTCCCATTCCATGTGATGTTGGCTGTGGGTAGGTCATATATAGCTTTTATTATTTTGAGGTAGGTCCCTTCTGTGCCTTATTTGTTGAGAGTTTTTATCATGAAGGGATGCTGGATTTTGTCAAATGCTTTTTCTGCATCTATTGAGATGATCACATAATTTTTGTTTTTAATTCTGTTAACGTGATGTATCACACTTATTGACTTACATATGTTAAACCATCCCTGCATCCCTGGGAGGAAACCCACTTGATTACGATGAATTATCTTTTTGATGTGCTATATTTGGTTAGCTAGTATTTTGTTCAGGATTTTTGCATCTATGTTCATCAGGGTAGTTAGCCTGTAGTATTTTCTGTTGTGTTCTTCCTGGTTTGGGCATCAGGTTGATACTGGCTTCATGGAATGATTTAGGAAGGATTCCCTCTTTCTCAACCTTTTGGAAGTTTCAGTAGGATTGATATCAATTCTCCTTTGAATGTGTGGTAGAATTCAGCTGTGAATCCATCTGGTCCTGGACTTTTCTGTTGTTGTTGGCAATTTTAAAATTACGGATTCAATCTCACTGCTTGTTACTGGTCTCTTCATGGTTTCTATTTCTTCTTGATTTAATCTATGAGGGTTGTGTTTTCCAGGAATTGATTCATTTCTTCTAGGTTTTCTAGTTCATATGTGTATAGGTATTCATAGTAGCATCCAATGATCTTCTGTATTTTTGTGGTATTGGTTGTAATGTATCCAGTTTCATTTCTAATTGAGCTTATTTGAATCTTCTCTCTTCCTTACCTGGTTAATCTAGCTAACAATCTATCTATTTTGTTTATCTTTTCAAAGAATCAGCTTTTTATTTCATTGATCTTTTGTATTTATTTGTTTGAATTTCATTTACTTCTGCTTTAATCTTTGTTATCTCTTTTCTTCTGCTAGCTTTGGCCTTAGTTTGTTCTTGTTTCTCTAGTTCCTCGAGATACAACATAAGGTTGTCAAAATTTGTGCTCTTCCAGGTTTTGATATGGGCATTTAGCACTATAAACTTTCCTTTAGCACTGCTGTTGCTGTATCCTAGAGAATTTGATAACTTATTTTATTATTATCATTCAGTTCAAAGAATTTTTAAAGTTCCATCTTAATTTCATTGTCAGCTCAGATATCATTGAGGAGCAGGTTATTTAATTTCCATGTGTTTTTATAGTTTTGAGGGTTCGTTTTTGAGTTGATTTCTAGTTTTATTCCGCTGTGGTTTGATATGACACTTATGATTTCGATTTTTTAAAATTTATTGAGGTTTCTTTTGTGGTCTATCATATGGTCTATCTTGAAGAATGTTACATGTGCTGATGAGAAGAATATATATTCTATAGTTCTGGGATAAAATGTTCTGTAAATATCTGCTAAGTCCATTTGTTGTAGCATGTCATTTAAGTCCACTGTTGCTTTGTTGACTTTCCATCTCGAAGATCTGTCCAGTGGTGTCAGTGATAAATTAAAATCTTCCACTACTGTTATGTTGCTATCTCATTTTTTAGGTCTAGTAGTACTGTTTTATAAATCTGGGGGCTCCAGTGTTAGGTATATATATGTTTAGGATGGTAATATCTTTTTGCTGGATTGACCCTTCATCATTATATTGTGACCATCTTTGTCTTTTTTTACCATTGGTGCTCTGAAGTCAGTTTTGTTTGATATAAGACTAGCTATTCCTGCTTACTTTTGGTTTCCATTTGTGTGGAATATCTTTTTCCACTCTTTTACCCCTAGTTTATATGAATCCTTCCATGTTAGGTGAATCTCCTGAAGACAGCCAATATTTGGATTGTGATTTTTAAAAATCCATTCTGCCATTCTGTATCTTTTAATTGGAGCATTTAGATCATTTACATTCAACGTTAATATTGACATGTGAGATTCTGTTCTCTTCATCATGTTAATTTTTACTTAGCTGTTTTTTCATTATGTCATTGTTTTATAGGCCTTGTGAGTTTTAAGCTTTCCAAAGGTTCGATTTTGATGCATATTGGGCTTTTTTTCAAGGTTCAGAACATCTTTTAGCATTTCTTGTAGTGCTGGTTTGGTAATGACAAATTCCCTCAAGATCTATCTGAAAATCACTTTATTTCTTCTTCATTTGTGAAACTTAGTTTTTTGGGATATAAAATTCTTGGGTGACAGTTGTTCTGTTTAACAAGGATGAAGATAAGACCCCAGTCCTTTCTGGCTTGTCAGGTTTCTGCCGTTAGTCTGATAGGTTTTCCTTTGTAGGTTACCTGATGTTTTTGTCTTACTCCTCTTAGAATTCTTTGCTTCATGTTTACTTTAGATAAACTAATAACTATATGCCTTGACAAATATCTTTTTGCAATAAATTTCCCAAGAGTTATTCGAGCTTCTTGAATTTGATATCTAGATCTCTAGCTAGAACAGGGAAGTTTTCCTCATTTATTCCCTCAAATAAGTTTTCCAGACTTCTTATTTTCTCTTCTCCCTCAGGAATGCCAATTGTTCTTAGGTTTGGTCATTTTCCATAACCCTATATTTCTTGAAGACTGTATTCATTTCTTTTGATTCTTTTTTCTTTATTTTGTCTGACTGGGTTAATTCAAATGCCTTGTCTTTGAGCTCTGGAATTTTCTTCTATGTGTTCTAGTCTATCGTTAACATTTTCCATTGCATTTTGTAATTCCCTAAGTATATCTTTCATTTCCAGAAGTTTTGATTGTTTTTTCTTGATGATATCTATCACTCTAGAATATGTTTCAGTCATATCCTGAACTGTTTTATTTTATTTATGACGGTTTTCATCATTCTCTAATATCTCCTTGAGTAGCTTAATAATCAACCTTCTGAATTCCTTATCTAGCATTTCAAAGATTTCACCTTGGTTTGGATCCACTGCTGGAGAGCTAGTGTGATCTTTTAGAGATGTTATAGAATCTTGTTTTGTCATATTACCAAAGTTACCTTTCTAATTCCTTCTCATTTGGATAGACTATTCCTTCTAATTATTCTTAAATTTATGTTTGATTTGACTGTGTGCTTTTTTGTTTTTATATTCCTTTTTTCCCCTAAAAGATGTGACTTCAATGCTTACAGTTAATTATAGCCTAACTTAGTTCTTGGTACTTTCAGGGGTAAATACTCTGTAAGATTTCATTGGTTATAGAGAGTCTTTGTATGATGACTTTCTCATATGCTGGTTGTATTAAGAATGTGCTCAGTGTGTAAGCAAGGTCACTGTTTCCTATGGGGTTGGAATGGTAGAAGTCTCTTAAAGCTTATCTCATTCCCCCATGGCATGTGCTTATTTATTTATTTGTTTTTCCCCAGTATTTTATTTGCTGGTTTGATGGTTCAGGCTTCAGGCCAATAGGGGAGGTGTCCCTAGACAGGAACCAGCTGTGGCTAAATCAAGTGGGTAAATGCAATACTCAGTGGTGTGCAGAGGTCCCAGTCTTGACAGAGGTGGCTGGAGGAGCTCACAGTGATTTGCACTAAGGTCTTATCAAGGGGAAGGGATGCAGTCACCTCAGCTCCCCTGTGAGGTCAGTAGGAAAGTTATCCACCTCTCAGACATACTCCTGTCCTAGTGCTCTGGCTATGGAGATCAGATAGGTACCTCTTTTCACATGCAGGAATGTTGATACTCCAAGTAGAGAGGAAGTGACTCTGTGTCTTATGCAATCTTGAACCTGTAGGGTACTCCTCCTGTGGCGATACAGTGACCCTGACATGTTTCAGAAAGGTTGTCTATTGTTGTACCCATGCTGAGTTCCCATGGGAGAAGCCCCAACTGTGTCTGCTATGGTGGACAAGGGGGGAAAGACATCCCCTTCTCCAAGGCCCTCCAAATGCACCAGGGCTGACTGTTGGGTTAGAGCTGAAGAATTTCCCAGCTGAACCCAGCACTGGAACTGTGCTTCTGCTGAAGGAAACTTCACACCAGCAGAAAGATCTGGTGCTCAAGGCCTGCCATCCAGGGCCTTTTGACTACAGGGTATTCCCTTGATTTGGTACACTCCCACTTCTCCTGGGAGTTGAGAATGCCTGGAAGTAGACTATTGTGAATGTTGTTTAACAGCAAATTTCTTATCAAATTTACTATGCATTTGCTGAATATACCTCTTATTATTTCTCGCTTGATTAAAGTTTTGTTAGACAACAAGCAGCTGTTTCAGTTTCCTTTGCATTGGCAAATTATAGTCACCATCATCATGACATAGACATGCTTCTCCATGATTGTATATTAAAGGATATATAGTGAGCTTTGAGCATTGCTTAAAATGAAGGTGAGCTGAAGACTGGGAACAATTGGGTCAGGCAAAATGGGAGAATTGATTAGCACTGCCTATATAAAGTTAGGTATTGTTTATAGGTTTTAATTCAGCGCTACAAGCATGTATGTCTTTAGCAATTTGTAAGACATTCAATATGGGGGGGACATTTTTCAAACGTAATGTGATTTATATTTTTTATTGTTGATTCATATTTCATTATATTATGATTTGAGATTGTGACTTATTTCTCTGATGTGTTGAGATGACCACAATGACCTAATAAGTGATCAGTTTTTCTCAGGGTTTCATGTGTGCTTGAAAAGAACATATATATTCTGTATTGATGGGCACAAAGTCCTAGATATGTCTATTAAATCAAGTTTATTAATTCTATTATTCAATAGTCTCTATTCTAATATTATGTTTCTTCATTTGTCAATATTCTGAATGAAACACGACATATTAAAATCTTGCAAATACTGTAGATTTTTGTTTCTCAAAATTCTATCAGTTTTGGCTTTTAATGTTTCAAGGCTGTGTTGTGTATTGTTGTATGTAAAAAAAATTATGACTATGACATCTTCTTGGTATTGAGTTTACTGTGGTTTGATTCTTTTAATATTATAAAATATTCTGCTTTGTTCGTTTTAATGTTTTCAGCCTTCAATTAAATTTTGACTAATGATAGTGCTGCAACGCCTTTCTTTATATTGGTTTTGCTTCATCTTTCCTATTTTAACCCAATTCTTTCAAACTTTCTGTGTCACTGTGATTTAGATTTGACTCTTATAAAAAGCATATAGCAAGAATTTTAAAAACTGCATCCAACATGATCTCTTTGTCTTTCATTAGTTATCCTCTCTTTCACATTTCTGGTTTGCCATGTTTCTTCTTTGCTTCACTCTTTTTTCCAAGAACTAGGGACATTTTAATTAATAAATGTTGCTTTATTCTTTTAGTCTTCATTCTAGGTTTAGAAGATATATTTTCTTAATTTTTAGTGGTTTCTCTTAAAATTTTTACCAGAAATGCTTTTAAACAAAAACAAAAATTATTAAGTATCTTTGTTTCTCTAGTTCTTTAGCAAACCTCTATCTTGCTTGTTTTTATTGTCTGGAAATTTAATATGCCCAGCTGCTCATTCTCAGCAGAGGGGCGGACTTTCTGGTCCCAGCTCCAGTGAAGCTCTTTTAGACTCCATTACCCTTAAGAATGCAATCTCCCCACTGCTCTGCCCACTTCTGGACCAAGTCACCGGCTGGGCTGCTATTCAAGTCCCACTTTCTATTTTGTGCTTCTGATGCAGTTGAGCATTAAGATACTTTCTTTGTTTTTCAGCACATGTAACGTTTATAATTTTCTGTTTTTCTATTTTATCTTTCATTATTGTTTTGGAACATTGGGCAGGAGAAAATAGGGTAAGAGTTGCTTTAACAAAAACTTGACAGATCTTGCCATAATAACAAAGCTGTTATACTTCTATAATAAGAAAAATGTTTAAATTAATTTAAAAATGAATACAGTACAAATGTAATCCCAGAGCTTTGGGAGGCGAGGTGGGCATATCATCAGATCAGGAGTTCGAGACCAGTCTAACCAACATGGAGAAACCCCAACTCTACTAAAAATACAAAAGTTAGCTAGGTATGGTGGTAGACACCTATAATCCCAGCTACTAATGAGGCTGAGGCAGGAAAATCACTTGAACCCAGGAGGCGGAGGTTGCAGTGAGTGGAGATCGCGCCATTGCACTCCAGCCTGGGTAACAGAGCAAGACTCCATCTCAAAAAAAAAAAAACAAAAGTACTCACAAATGTATATATACCAAATGTTCACATTGATGTAGAAACTATGCACAGCAAAAAAAGAAAATACATCAGAATATTAACACTAGTTGCTGCGATAAGTATGATGTGGGGAAAGTACTTTTTATTCTTTTTACTTTCTACCCATTGAACAAAATTAGTAAAAATTTATTCAATTTTATAATGAGAATATATATTTTTAAAGCTACTAGAAGAGAAAAGAAGCATTATATTAGTAGCTATGCTAAAAATTTTAAAGTAACAATACAAACCAACAGCATTTCCTAAGGGAAATAATTAATTAGAAGGTAGGCATTTTAAGTCAGCTCATACCTTCAGAAAGGTATGTCACCGTATCTCAAGACGTAGACAAATCACTTTTACACAGTTAGTTACAGTAAACAAAGTGTGCTTCAGTTGAAATGATAATCCAGCATCCTCATAGATGCCTGAGACTAAAGGTCAGTTACTTTCAAAAGGAATGGAGTGCTTAGCTGATCCACTGCTCTCGACTTGTTTACAGCATAGCTTTTAGCATTTCATTATTCTCTTTTTATTGCCTTTATGCACAGGTGAAAAACACAGAAAACACTAGATGATTATCTGGTAATAAATTGAAAGATTCTATGGCAATGAAAAGCATACAAAACCTATGTGATTAAATGGCACCTGCAGTTTTTCTCTGAATTCTGCATATAAACAGAATAGGTTCTTCCACAGAGAATGAGACTGACCAAATTTCATAGCTAAATATACAGCTATGGATGTAATAATAGTCTTTGAATCCCAGTATCCAGAGTGCGTTAAGCTATTATTTTGCCAAGTATTGCAGATAAAGACTCTCTGTTACCCTATGTTTAATATGTCTTCTTTGTCTTTGTGTCTTACATACCTATTTGACCTGGAAAATAAAATGTCCTCAATAAATGTTTGTGGAACAAATGAATTGGTGGATAGATGGATTAATGATTGAATGATTTTATGAAAAGAGATGGTTCTGAATCGTAAAAGGCAACACTGAATTAATTTGAATAATGCGCTGAGAACTACAGTGATTTCTCAATGCCAGATTTGCTTCTGAATTCTTTTTTTTTTAATGATTAATAGTTTATTTACATAAGAATATTGTATGCGACTCAAAACTAAGCACTATAAAATTTACATCAAAAAGGAAAATACTTATTTTAAGTTGAAAAAAGGGACAGATATTGTAAGTATGGAAAAAAGAACAAAAGAAATCTTAAATTGAGGAACAGCAACACATCACAGTGTATTAAATTAGCAGCATTCTGAGTGACTTTATTTCTTGCTCTTTCTCTCTTCTGTAACATGACTATAATATTTTTGTAATTTCAAAAATTGTTTAAAATATACATTATACTATATGAATAATATTAAATAAATAGGTAATTATGTACATTTGTTTGTGCTGGAAAGTCATATTGAGAATACACTGTGGCAGACCAAATGAGAAATATAACCAGAATTTTCTGAAAATTAATTTTTTATTGCTTCTGAATTCTTATCTCCTTCAACAAACTATTCCCCTATTCTGTTTTAGTTTCCACAACTGCAATATGACATCTGATGATAAAAGTGATGAAATCATAGATGTGGATATATTTTGTACATTAATTCTTGACTGAGATTAAATAACAAAATTACTTTTAATTCTCCATTTTTCTAAATTATTCAAACCTCATCTGTTAATACCCCAAAATAATACCTAAGAATAACCTACTTTTCCCTTTTCCATTTTTTTAAATAAATTGCCTCTGAAAGGCCAGCCGAAAAACTATTATGAGCTTCTTGAATTTGTGTATTCTAATATAAACATAAAATGTAATCTATTAGATAAAATCTAGAATACAATATAATCAATGTAAAATGGTTACTTTTTAAACATACAGTATGACCGTATTGTATGTCAGGTAGTTGTGTTAATATTACTTAGAGTCTAGGACTACATAAAGACAGAACTAGTAGTCGTCATATAATATTAAATGAATAGAGAATGAATTAGTAAGTCTGCAGTAGATATATCTGACAAGTCTAGAAAATGCAGGTAGGGTGAATAGGTGTTAAATATGAGACTACAAGCATTATGTAAGATTTCTATAAGATTATATTTTCAGTATAACACTATTTCCAAATTAATGTTGTATGCAGCAGCTGCTAAATAGAGCAAAGTTATGGAGTGATTCCATGAAGTAAGAGCTGCATCGTTAGTATGCACTGAAATTACACAATTGTGAGTTCCATGAGCTATAATGATATTGCCTCTTTTAAAATTTTTATTTTAGGCTCAAGGGTACATTTTCAGGTTTGTTATATAGGTAAACTCATGTCACAAGGGTTTGTTGTACAGATTATTTAATCACTCAGGTACTAAACCTAGTAGCCAATAGTTATTTATTCTGATCCTCGCCCTCTTCCCACCCTCCACCCACAGTAGGCTGCAGGGTCTGTTGTTTCCTTCCTGGTGTCCATGACTTCTCATCATTTATCACCCAATTTTAAGTGGGAACATGCAGTATTTGGTTTTCTGTTCCTGTGTTAGTTTGCTAAGGATTACGGCCTCTAGCTCCAAGGCTAAAAAAATAAACTCAAAACCATGCAATTACATGGAAATTAAACAATCTGCTCCTGAATGACTTTTGGATAACTAATAAAATTAAGGCAGAAATCAAGGCATTCTTTGAAACTAATGAGAACAAAGATACAACATACCAGCATCTCTGGAAAAGAGCTGAGGCAGTGTTAAGAGGGAAATTTATAGCACTAAATGCCCACATCAAAAATTTAGAAAGATCTCAAATTAACAACCTAACATCACAACTAAAAGAAATAGAGAACCAGGAGCAACCCCAAAGCTAGCAGAAGACAAGAAATAACTGAAATCAGGGCTGAAATGAAGGATATCAAGACATGAAAAACTGTTCAAAAGATCAACAAATCCAGGAGATGATTTTTTTAAAAAATTAATAAGACAGGCTACTAGTTAAACCAATAAAGAAGAAAAGAGAGAAGGTTGGCTTGGCACGGTGGCTCACACCTGTAATCCCAGCACTTTGGGAGGCCAAGGCAGGCGGATCACGAGGTCAGGAGATCGAGACCATCCTGGCTAACACGGTGAAACCCCGTCTCTACTAAAAATACAAAATATTAGCCGGGCGTGGTGGTGGGCGCCTGTGGTCCCAGCTACTAGGGAGGCTGAGGCAGGAGAATGGCGTGAACCCAGAAGGTGGAGCTTGCAGTGAGCCGAGATCGCGCCACTGCGCTCCAGCTTGGGCAACAGGGCGAGACTCCGTCTCAAAAAAAAAAAGAGAGAAGGTCTAAAAAACACAATCAGAAATGACAAAGGGGATGTTACCACTGATCCCAAAGAAAAGCAAATAACCATGAGAGACAACTATGAACACTTCCATGCACATAAACAAGAAAATCTAGAAGAGATGGATGAATTTCTGGACACATACACTCTTCCAAGACTAAACCAGGAAGGAAGTGATTCCCTAAACAGCCCAATAACAAGTTCCAAAATTGAATTAGTAATAAATAGCATAACAACCAAAAAATCCCAGGACTAGACTGATTCACAGCCAAATTCTACCAGATATACAAAGAAGATCTGGTACCATTTCTACTGAAACTATTTCAAAAAATTGAGAAGGGACTCCTTCCCCCTTCATCCTATGAGGCCAGCATCATCCTGAGACTAAAACCTGCCACAAACACAACAAAAACAGAAAATATCCTTGATTATCAATATCCTTGATTAACATTGATGCAAAAATCCTCAACAAAACACTTGCAAACTGAATCCAGTAACAGATCAAAAAGCTAATCCACCACAATCAAGTAAGCTTCATCCCTGCAATGCAAGGTAGGTTCAACATACACAAATCAATAAATGTGATTCATCACATAAACAGAACTAAAAACAAAAAACACATGATTATCTCAATAGATGCAGAAAAGGCTTTCAATAAAATTCAACACAAAACCTCTCAATAAACTAGGTATTGAAGGCACAGACCTCAAAATAATAAGAGCCATATATGACAAACCCACAGCCAACATCATACTGAATGGGTAAAAGCTGGAAGCATTCCCCTTGAAAACTGGCACAAGATAGAATGCCGTCTCTCACGGCTCCTATTTCACATAGTATTGGAAGTCCTGGCCAGATGAATCAAGTCAGAGATAGAAATAAAGGGCATTCAAACAGAAATAGAGGAAGTCACACTATCCTTGTTTGCAGACAATATTGCCTCTTTCGGGAGCATTGAAAATAACTCTGGTCAAGGTTTCAACTGCACACTAGCCAGGATAATCTAAATTTAAATATTACAATGTATAAGCAAAAACAGTAGTTAACAGTCTGTATCTTTAATAGATGCAAGGTTATTGTAGAAGCTTAAGGAGGGGGATGCAATCAGATTTGTGATTTTAAGATTACTTTGACTGCAATGTGAATAATAAATTCACATTTCTACAAAAAAGATACAATCTACAGAATCTCTGAGACACAGCTAAGGAAGTGTTAAAAGGGAAACAGGACTTTAGGAGACTATTGTAATAGTCCAGGACAGTTATTGGTGGTGACAGAAATAAAGAGAGGCAGATGGATTTGAGAGATAGTTAGGGATAGAAAGTTACATAATTGCCCTCATCCTACTATTTGTTCCAGTTAAAAGTCACAAGACCTGGCACTTATTTGAATATGAGGAATTGATAGAGAGGGAACTGGCAAGAATGACCCTCAGGTTCCTGCAGCTGGATGAATAATTAAATCGTTTGCTGAGATGAAAAATTCAGCATGAAGAAAAGGTTTGGGGGGAAAGATGTGGGAGTTTAGTTCTAGATATGCTAAGATTGAGGTGCCCTTGGAGATATACAAGTAAATATATTAAGTAGATGATATTAAGTAGATATACAAGTGAAGATATTAGGTGGATTGATAGATGGGCCTGGAGTTAAGAGAAGTGGTCTAGCCTGGAGATAAGTATTTGGGAGTCTTCAGCATGTTGATTGTAACAGAAGTGATACTATAGATGAGATAATTTATAGAGAGAAAAAAGTAAAAAGAATAAAGAGGACTTTTTATGAGCCTTGAGGAGCTCTCAACTTTTAGAGTCATGAAGAAAAATGTCAGCTGTTACAACAGAGAAGGAGAAGGAACACCATAATAAGATGAAAATCTACTTTAGACAGCAAAGGGAAGAAAGGTCTCCAGATGGAGAGGTCGCCAACCTGTGCTTCTGAGAGGTTAAGAAAAAGTGAGGATCGAGAAATACCCTTTTTGATTTTGTGACATCAAGGTCATTAGTAACTTTAGAAAGCACATTTCCACAGAGTAATGGGGAATAGACACCTGACTAAAGTGGGCTGAGAAGTGAAAACAAAGAAGGAAAATGTACATATTGAGAGCACGGGAATAAAGAGAGAACAGTAGCTGAGTCGTCAAGTGGGATCAAGGAACTTTTCATTTGTTGTTTAGTTGTTTTTGCTGTTAGCTGTTCTTGTGGTTTGTTATTGCTTTTCAAATGATAAAGACCTGAGTAGATTTAATTGTTGATGTGCACAATGAAGTAAAAAAGGACAATTCAGTTTGGGAGGCCGAGGCAGGTGGATCACAAGGTAAGGAGATCGAGACCATCCCAGCTAACATGGAGAAACCCCATCTCTACTAAAAATACAAAAAAAATTAGCCAGGCATGATGGAGGGTGCCTGTAATTCCAGCCACTCGGGAGGCTGAGGCAGGAGAATGGTGTGAACCTGAGAGGCGGAGCTTGCAGCGAGCGGAGATCACGCCACTGCACTCCAACCTGGGCGACAGAGCGAGACTCCATCTCAAAAAAAAGGGGGTGGACAATTAAAAATATAGAGGAGAGAAAGACTGAATGCAGGGGTCAAATTCCTGACAAGGAAAAGACCTGGTGCATAGAAGATCGAGCCAACTTTGGGCAGGAGGAGGAAAATCCCCTCTATCTTAACAGGAGGGAGGAGCAAGATGAAGGTTACAGGGCAGTTGCATTTAAACACGTAAGGAAGTTAACAAAGTTCCATGTGATAACTTCTATTTTCTTTATGAATTAAAATATGAGACCATCTGCTGAGAAGGAGAGAAAATGGAGGGAAAGTATCTGAGGATTGAGGAAAGCAACACAGAACAAGAGTGGAATGTGAAGCAGTGTGGAGAGTCCACTCTACTTTGATGAGCATGAACTTAGGAATTAATGAACGTTTACCTTGTTATTATACATACACTGACATTATAGGAGAAATTCTGTTGCATAGGATAGCATGCATGACATCATAAAGAGCCTTTATTCCCACATCATCAAATCATCAACTTAGCAGGAGTTCACTGTATTTTTGGAAATCTTATGTCTACAATTCATGTTATTCACACACTGTGCAAATAAAATTGATTTCAGGGGAGAAAAAGTGTGTGTGTGTGTGTGTGTGTGTGTGTGTGTGTGTGCAGTCTATAATGTTGTTTTCCAACTGCAACACATTTCCACTAAGTTGAACAAATTGAGATGATTATATTTTTTAATTGGTAAACTGTCCATATGGATGAAGGAGGCAGGTAATGTACTAGGATTTCCCTTCAGGTACTGCTTCCCTTGTTTTCTCTCTTTGCCCATCCATGAACTAGCACTGGTTTACAAATTCATCATGTAGATATCTGCTTTAATAAATGGCTAAGACAGCACTGAGCACAGAGCAAATGCCAAATCAATAATTACTGTTTGATAAAAATGGTTCCTATCAGCAAGGCCAGTATTTGTATGTAAAAGAATGTTTCCATGGGGCTCAAAAATCGTTTGCTCTCTTAAATGAGTTAAATATACCCACAGAAATCATGTTGACACTACCCACTTGCTCAGCACAGATAAACATTTGTTCTAATCCAGTCTGAATTCATTTAATTTCAAAATTTTGGCATTAGAATAAAGGAAGTTTCACCATTCAAAAAATATTTAGGTATAAACAAGTTATAGAATCACCCTCACACTCCTACCTATTTCAGATATTGCAGAAGGTACAGTAGAGTGTGCATTATTCACCAGATGGCATTTTCATTTCAGGTTGACCACAGTCCAGTAAGCACATTAGCAAATTGAACAGAGGTAACTAAGACCCACACTATCTTGGCATGCAGCTGTTGAATGTGTCCTTTTTTATTAGAGATCATCTATTCTCTTTCAACACGATTGGAAGCAGTCTTTACTGGTGTTTTTGTAAATTGCTCATTAATCAAAATGGATTTATTGGGCATCCATAGTACACAAAGCCTGTACTAAGTGATTCAAAATAATGGTTGCCTAGTTACCTTAAAATGGAAATATTGCCCTAGGAAGGTTAAAATTAATTGAAAAGGAGACAAGAAAACATTGTATTTGATGACACCTGGCTATTTCATAAGGGATTTTACTGCCATTACAGCCATTTTCTTTTAAACATAATATCCATCCATTCATTCATTCATTCAATTATTCATTCATTTATGCAAGTGAGTCACCACCATAATTACACAAGGTCCTTTGCTTGATGCTATAAAGGAAATAAATAGGATTCCATAGTGGCTGCATAAACATGACTCTTAGCAAATTCACCAAGCAAGTGCTAGACTACTGTTGGTCTTTATTTAATAAGTCCAGTACTAGAGCAATCTCATTCTTTACTTCATGTGAAATCCGTAGTCATGAGGCATTAGTAAAATGCTCCTTAGAAAGAGTATCCTTCATTTTCTGGTTGAATCGTAAAATCTTGCTGAACACAGATCTACTACTACACTGATTTTATTTAAATTAAACTAGTAGATCCGATAATTTTTTCCTGTGGTCAGGATTAGATTTATTTTGTACTAGCCCTTCTAGTTTTTAATACAAGAGACCACAGAAAGGAAAGTTAACTTTGATTTTCGGAGCAAATGTATACTGTGAATATACAATGTGTCCAGTCACAACCAACCCTTAGCTGCTCAGCCTCTGAGAGATGCAAGCCAGGCAGGTTGTGCTCTGTACTGTGGTCCAGGCATCCTCAATTGCCTCTCCCTATTATGTATTGAATTTGCGTGCTCAGTTTTAATCCCTATATTAGTTACCTAGGGGTGCTTTAACAAACTAGAGCCATCCCTCAGTGTCCAAGGGGAATTGGTTCCCAGACTCCCAATCGAGGAGGATTGGGTATTTGAGGATACCCAAATCCGTGGATATTTAAGTCTCTTCTATAAAATGATGTAGTGTTTACATATAACTTATGCACCTCCTCCTGGATACTTTAGACCATCTTTAGATTACTTGCAATACCTAATGCAATGAAATGCTACATAAATAGTTATTATATGATATTTTGTTTCGACAATGACGACAAGAAAATAAGTCTGTACATGTTCAGTACAGACCGAACCATCCATTTTTGCTTCTGACATATTTTTAATTTGTAGTTGGTTGAATCCATGGATGTGGAACTCACAGATACAGATGGCCGACTACACTAGTAACTGGGTGGCTTAAACAATAGAAATGTATTGTGTCACAGCTTTCAAGGACAGAAGTCCAAACTCAAGGTGGCAGGGATGGTTCCTTCTGTGGGCTGTGAGGGAAGGATCTGTCCCAGGCCTCCTTGGCTTGTGAATGGCTGCCTTTTCCTGGTATATCTTCACATTGTCTTCCCTCTACAGGTGCCTGTCTCTGGGTCTAAATTTCCCTTAAATAAGGATACTGGTCACACTGGATTAGGGTCCACTTAATGGCTTTATTTTAACTTGATTATCTTTACAAAGACTCTATATCCAAATTCCCCAAATAAGATCATATTCTAAAGTGCTATAGGTTAGGATTCCAACCTTTCTTTTTGGGGGGATAATGTGAGGGGGGGACACAATTCAGTCTATAACAGTCCCTCTTAAGACTTGGTCACCGCTCAATCTTTCTCTCTCTCTCTCTCTCTCTCCCCCCACTCCCACCCCCACCTGCCCCATCTCTCTAGGAAATCTTCTTCATGCAGTTCTTGTATAGAGTAGTAAGGCCCATTTGGTCTGTAAACCTAAGCCATGTTACCTAACACAGCTAACTTAAAGCTATAGAATGCATTTCCTGAAGTATAATTCTCAAATTTCCTTAGCTACTTATTGTCCAAGTGTCAGCATTTTCAAGGTGAGAGGGATGAGCTTTACTCCTACTTGCCTCTCAGCTTTGTTTCCCCTTGCCCTTCTCTGCTGGGATTGTCTTTGTTCTGGCCACTGTCATTTCTTGCTAAGTGTACACACTGATTCGCTAATGAATCTTCCTGCTTTCAACCTCATCTCTCTCCAATCTATACTCCACGTTGCTTCCAGAGGGATCATTCTAAAACAGAAACCTGATCATGCCATGTTCACTTCTGCTGTCAGATGAAATGCAAACTTCTGAATGTCACTCCTTGTTCTTTATGCATTTTATGCTAGTATCATTCTATGCACTAACTATGCCAAGTGGGCATAGTCTCTGAATGTACTCTGTTCTTTCACTCCCTCTGCATCTCTGCACACACTGCCCCTTGCCTGGAGTGCCATACCTCATTCATCTTTCTAACTCCTTCTTGAGGCCAGCAAATCATGTAGCACCTCCTCCCATAAGCCTTCCTTCATTTACATTCCTCCCCTTCTACTCTCCCAGAGCACCCTATGCTTATCTTGCTTATTGCCCTTATTATCCTTAATTTTAATACATTCTAAGCTCCTAAAGGTCAGTACTTATACCTTTTGCTAGGTTCCTTATGCAACATTTAGCACAATGCCTAGAACATCAGAGGTAATCAATAAGTGCTTATTGACTGGATCAGGAACTTGGTGGGTACTTACCCACCAAGATCAATTTGAGGGTCTCTAAAAGACTCCCGTGCATCAAGAAATGTCTCCACATTTACAAATTCTACCTTTAGTCAATAAAGAATTTAGTAACAAAGGGAATACATCAGTAACTCCAAAAGAGGTCAGTAACTTCCCTGAGTTCACCAGATCAGTTAGTTGGCCCTAAGGGGAGAATGCAAAGCTAGGTATGAGTCATAAGGGACTAGTCATAGCAGTTGAGAGACTTAGAATTAATAGGATTGATGCAAAACCTAAACTATGGGTTAATAGAATCAACAGAGAAAAAAATGCAAACTATTTCCTTACCTAACCAGAAAAGAAATGACAGTTATGTTGATGCTCTCCTCTACCTGCTATACGGCAATTCTGTGGGGCTGAGTGGCTAAGGTTTCATATAAAATTGCATAGAAACTGTTTTGATCTATATTCACCCCAATTCTAATCATTTTTTAAAAACCACAAAATTTCCCTTTAAAATTTGGACTCCTTTACCTAAGAATTCATGATCACAGCTCAAAGACTATCAATTATTATGAATTAAGCCTGGGTCAACTGAGCAAACTGGCTTCTTCTATACCAAACCCAAGTGATCAAACACAATTGGGGAAAATTATATATCCATGCAAACTAAGTCTTTACCCAATTTTAACAACAACAACAAACTTGGGCATTGTAGGAGTTTCTATTTTCTGAAAAAGGCTGCAAGAATATCTTCTTATAATGTGACTTTAGTTAACACTCCTTCATCAAGGGGAGGCAAGAATTAAATTCCCTTCACTTATATGCAGGCAGGCTCTTGACTACAAAGGAAGTGATGTTGCTTTCTGAGATTTCATTCTCTTAGAATGTTTGCTTAGAATCCCATCACAGACCATGAGAAAGTCCAAGTAGGCCATGCCAGCGGCATGAGTACGCATCTTGAGAATAAAACCTCCAGACCCTAGTTAAGCTTCCCCAGCTGACACCACATGGAACAGACACAAGCTACCCCAGCCAAGCCCTCCCCAAATTGCAGATTTAAAAGCAAAACAAATGACTGTTGTTTTCACCCACTAAGTTTTGGAATGGTTTGTTATGCAGCGACAATAACCAGGATAGATTTTGATAGTTGGATATGGGATGCTGCCAAAACAAAAACTTAAATTATGTGTCATTAGCACTGAGATTGGGCAGCAGAAGAAGCTGGTAGAGCTCCAAAGCCAGTGCCTGTCAAGCCAAAAGGGCCAAGGAATGGATGGATTTGTGGAAGCCTTAAAAGCTGTAAGAAAGGTGTTGGTGAAAGCTTAAAGGAAAGAAAATCTAACTGGAAGCTGAAACAAGCTTCTCTCTCTGCAATCTTTTACTAGGTCTGTGGCAAAAATCTAAGACTCATTCCCTCTCTCTCTCTGTGCATATACAAAGAAGAGATTCGGTAAGCCGGGTGGTGACAGCCTTCCACAAGCCAGGAAGAGAGCCCTCACCAGAACCCGACCATGCCGGTACCCTGCACATTTCAAGTCTTCAGAACAAGGAGATAATACAAATGATGCAGCTTCCTCTTAGTTCTTTGGGGATGCTTGCTCTCAGAATCCAGCCAGTATGTCAGGAGGAAACCTAAGCAGTGCATGGAGAGCAAAAAAAAGGCCTCCAGTTCATTGCCTTAGCCAAGTTACTGGTACACAACCAACAGTAACTTGCCAGCCATGTGAGTTGCCCATCTTAAAAGTGTTCCCCTATTCCCCAGTTGAACAGCCCAAGATCATAAGATGTGACACAGATAAGCAATCTCTGACTAGCCTTGTCAAACTTGCAGATTTGTAAGCAAAATAAATGACTGATGTCAGTTCCTTTTGGGGTGGCCTGTTAATAACAATAGATAACTGATATAGGCATCATCTCCTTTATGTCTTCCTCAAGCTCCAGGTAAGGGTAAATGCCCCCCATTTCTGTTTCCAAAGAACACTCTGTGAAACATTATCTTAGCAATTATTGTACTCAATTGAATTTAACTCTTCACTTGTCTGTCTCTCTTTGAGCTCAAGGATAATACCATGCTTTTTGAAAAATTATCTCCTCAAATATATTATGTTTGTCACATTCTCTCTTTCTTCTACTCTGGAACTTTGATTAGACATGGGAAAACTTTGCAGTATATCTTTCAAGTCTCTCAGCTTCTCTTTCATATTTTCCATATTTTTGTCTCTGTGCAACATTCCAAAAAATTTCTTGTGGCCTAAAATTTCCAGTTCACTGTATCTCTCTTCAGCTGAATCTCTTCTGCTGTTCTACTCATCCATTGAGTTTTAAACTGTGTGTGTGTGTAAGTAACTGGATTTTTTTTCATTTCTAAAAGTTTTTTTTTCCTCTCCAATAGGCTAGGTCAATTTTTTTTAAATTTTTTTTAAATTTTTTTTAGTTTCTAGTCCCAAAAAATATCTTCAGGCTCACTCTTTCTTTATAATGCCACAGTCATTTTATAGTCTACATCTACTAATTTCAATATTTGAAAGCATTTAAGGTGTGGATCGGCTCTTCCTTGTTTTTGCTGGTTCTTTTTGGGGTTTCTTTCCCTATAGGCTTAATTATTAGAAACTGCTAATTTTAATAATAGCAAAGGTATTATAGAAATTATTTGGGGCCATGGAGGAGAGTATATTTTTCTCCAGAGGGATTACATTTTCTTCCACTTGATACCTGAGGGTATGACTTTAAATGCATGAATTGACATTTTTTGGACCACCTAGGTGATACGAATTTTGGGTGGCAATCTGTGAGGGCTCGTTCGTAGTAATAACTCTTCAGGAATTTCCCACCCCTTGACCTGCCTTGTTCTGCTCACAACAAATCATCCTTCCTTGCAGTCTCCTTGGCGTGGGGAATACAAGATTACCTCTGATTCCTCTGAGGGTGTAGCACTTAGAATCCTAGTTCTATGGAGGAAGGATTTAATATTACAGTCCCTGAGTGTTTTCTGTATCCAAAGCCACAAAAGCCTTGAGCACTGAAGTTCATTAGCAGGTTCAGTAAGTCCACCCAGGACAAAGGTGGCTTTAGTGCATCATTTATTTCCTACCCTCACCAATGTTTTGGCCTGATTTCTTACTAACCAACTGATAAAAAGAAATTCCTAATTTAGATGTGATTCAATTTATGTAACTTTCATATCAGGTTTTTGATACTTTTAAGAAGTTTTTTTCTTTTCTATATTGTATCCAGCATTTTTATTTGTTTTCAGCAAGAGTTGACCTCAACCTGATCAGCCTTGTTATCTGTGTCCATGTTGTTTTCATCCTTGTATCTTCAGCATTCAGAACTGTGCCCTAGTATGCATAAGAACTTCATTAGTTTCTGACTACTTAATACATAGCTGTCTTCAATTCTGCATTCTTTCCTCTATCACCCCTGATATTTCCCTACCCTCTGTGCCCCAATTAAAGCTCTTTCACATTTTGCACATCTATTCCTGCATTTTCCTATTTTAATGAAGCTTTCCCCCCGAATATGCTATTTCCCTCATTATCTCTCTTATGGAAAAGTCCTCATTCTTGTCAACTTCCATAGCCTGGGGTCAGCATTGTTTTCATTCTCCATGACTGCTGTGGATAACTTTCTATTATTGGCCTTCATCCAAAATCTGATGCTCATCTGAAGTTTACCCTATTCTATTAAAACAGTCTTTTTCTAATTTTATTGCTATCATATGTGGACCTTCAGTCATATCTCTACATGTCTTGGAAGGTTTCAGTACTTGATTCCCAATATCTACCCCACCTCATCCCCTAATGCAATGCAGCACTATAGTATAGTGTTTAAGAGCACAAGTTAGATAACTCAAGGTCAAGTACCAAATCCACTCCTCATTAACATGTAACCTTGTGAGGCCAGCTAGTGTTTCAATGTCTCAGTTTCCTTATCTGTAAAATGAGAATGATATTAGTACCTCACAGCATTGTAAGAATCATATGGAATAATGCATATAAAGCATTTAGAACAGTATCTGCCACATAATAAATGCTCAATAAATTTACTATTTTCATTACTATGCTCTTACTTTAAAAATCTTCCTTCTGTATGTTCATGATTAATTAACACCCTAGCCACTCCCTAGACTATTATGTATAATGGCTTTTCTGAATTTTATTTACTTATTTATTTAGAGACAAGGTGTCACTGTGTCACCCAGGCTGCAGTTGCAGTGGTGTGACCATGGTTTACTGCAGCCTTGACCTCCCGAACTCAAGCAATCCTCCCACCTCAGCCTCCTGAATAGCTGGGACTACAGGCATGTGCCATCACGTCCAGCTAAGTTTTTAATTGTTTGCAGCAATGGGGTTTCACCAGGTTGCCCAGGCTAGTTTTGAACTCCTGAGATCAAGTGATCCACCCACCTTGGCTAGGAATACAGGCATGAGGTAGTGTCTATAATAGGCTAGTGCTAAGAATACATGCATGAGCCATCGCTCCTGGCCTGAATTTTAATTTAACCCTTCTTAAGGTCTAGCTCTTACTTTTAGCCAATAACCTTTTATCTTACCCAGAAATTGAATCCATTTGAAAATAAGTATTTCAGAATTTCTCTACATTTACAACTATGCTGTCTTCTCTCTACTCTCTGGGGAAAAAATGTCTGTGTTTCCCTAAACTAGCTGAGTCTTAACTTCTACCCATTCTGTTCTGTCTTTTTATTCTTTATCTTCAATACCTTGCTCTACAAGAAAATTCCTCTAAACTTGACCAAGTCTTACTTATCCTAACATAAACTAGCTATTTCCCTCTTGCACCTGCTTTTTTCTTATGTTACTATCATACCTCTTCTTCTCATCTCCTTGGAAGAGTTATCTGTACTCTCTACTCCCTTTCCCACTGTCTTATTTCCCATTTCCCAATGTCTCACTATTAACTTCCAGACATCTACTTTTACCACATCACTTCTAAAATTTACTACTGAAAAGTAAGTTACAATCGCATTACCAAACCAAAAAGAAGCCTCTCTTCAGAACTTTTCTAACAACTCCTTCGCAGCATTAAATATATTGACCATCCACTTGAAAATTTCTTCCTTCACTAGCTTTCATGTAATTACTCTGTATTCTTTCTTAAAGTAATAGAAAGAAACTATAATGGTAGTCAAAAATCCATGTTCAAGCATAGGCCCCACTATTGCTCTTAAAACTCTAATTTCTTTATCAGCAACAGGGATAATATTTGTCTTGCTTTGTTCACTAGTTTGTAATGCAAAAAAATAAAACAATGGATCTGATAATGCCATAAAAGACACGAAATATATAAAGCAGCTAAGTAAGATTTGATAACTTGGTAACAGATAGGATGCAGACAATGATACAAAAACACTCTTGCTACCAAATTGGCTATGAACTCCTGAAGGACCCAAAGCTGTGTATCTTACCTGGAAGGTTTTTTTTACTATTAAAAGGTTTCCAAGCATCTTTATCAAAGCATTACCATGTCCATTAGGGCTTTTACCAGGAAGTTAGGAGACTTCAAATAAAAAACCCTCTGACTTACCTGACCTCACTTTAAAATTAAAAAAAATAATTATTGGAACTACATTGGGGGAACTTTCATTTTGATACCATAGCAGGAACCATGTCCATTAGGGCTTTTACCAGGAAGTTAGGAGACTTCAAATAAAAAACCCTCTGACTTACCTGAGCTCACTTTAAAATTAAAAAAAATAATTATTGGAACTACATTGGGGGAACTTTCATTTTGATACCATAGCAGGAAATCAAAATGTTAATGACGCATCTTCACATAAACAAACAAGTAAATGGAATCAGGCCAATCATGAGTAAGAGATATTACCAGTTCTTGGGGAAGGCGCCCTTGCAATTTCTAAGGAGCAAGGTTTCTTTGTAACAGCTGTGTCCATGAGATCACACAGAAAGTTCTCATTTTCTGAAGGAAATGTATCCAGAGAAGCAGATGGTACAATTTCCATAGTGTAATTTCTCTTTTTTGGATAGGACTCCTGAAAAGAAGAAAAAATAAAAACAGCTTTGTGATGAAGAAATGGCCTTGTTTAATTTATAAAAACTAGAAAAGATAATCAGGTTCATTAGTTCTTTCCAAAGTGATTGACAGCTGATGATTCATCTGTTTGAATAAATTATAGAATCATGTAACCTCAATGTCATCAGTGATATTTTTAAGAGTCCTCATAATTTAAAAGGACTGAATTTATTACTGAATTGTAAAGGCATTGCCCTTTTTGTAATATATATATATATATCTATTATCTAGTTGTGGCATAAACTGTTGGTTAACTAATCAATAGTCATTCCCAAGACTCTACTCCTTTGCCAGCCTCCTAGAGACAGCCATATAACTCAACT
Organism: Colobus angolensis palliatus; assembly: GCF_000951035.1. Taxonomy (NCBI): domain Eukaryota; kingdom Metazoa; phylum Chordata; class Mammalia; order Primates; family Cercopithecidae; genus Colobus; species Colobus angolensis. The sequence continues at coordinate 10,781,137 of NW_012110919.1, forward strand.
TTGGCCCATTAGATGTAAGAGGAAGTTTGCTAAAGGCTCGTGGAAAAACATTTTTCCCCAGAGAAGAAGTTTATAAGGAGGCACTTTCAGAGCCAAGGCCATCCCCAGGCTCCTCTCTTTGGATGCAGTTTTGATATCTGAAGCTAGGGCAAGCATTTTGTGACCATAAGGCAAGAATCTTCAGATCAAAAAGGTAACAAAACAAGAACAGCAACAGAAGGATAAAAAGAGCCTGGGACCTTGATGATATCATTGAGCTGCTCAAATAGACCCAGGGCCAGTTTCTCCAGGCTTCTTACATAAATAACAACATTCTTACAGTTTGAGCCATTGCTATTTGGGTTTTCTGTCATTTAAAGTTAAATGTCTTGCCATCCAGCACACTAGTATTTTTCCTTGTAAATACCGTTAACTAATATACTAAGGTGCTCTTTTCAGGTTAGGATAAAATGTAGGTCCGGTTCTATATGATTGATTATTTGATATATTCTAAAAATTAGAATTTATTTCACTTTATAAGATTTTAATTTCTTGTACAAAAGGCACTAATTGGTCAACAAATACTTACTAGGCATCTATTATATATGTAATATAATATGCAGCATAGTTATATATTATATATATAAATTATGTGCTAAATGCTGGACATTTTTTAAAACTAATGAGACAGAATCCTTGCTCTTAAGAAGTTCACAGTCTGCTGGAGAAGACTGTGAAATTCTGCATGATGAAATTCACAATTAATCATATTTTATTTTTGCTACAGATCCTCCTCAACTTTACAAAAAAACCCAAAGTAAGTTGAAAATATTGTAAGTAGAAACTGCATTTAATACACTTAACCTACCAAACAGCATGGCTTAGCCTAGCCTACCTTAAATGTGCTCAGAACACTTAATTAGCCTACACTTGGGCAAAATCATCTGGTAACACAGTACCAGATTGCAGAGTATTGGTTATTTACCCTTGCGATCTTGTGGCTGACTGGGAGTTGTGGCTTCCTACTACTGCCCAGCATCATGAGAGAGTATCTATCATAGGGTATATTGCTAGCCTAGGAAAAGATTCAAAATGATGTACAGTTTCTACTGAACATACACTGCTTTCACACCATTGCAAAGTCGAAAACTCGTAAGTTGAGCCATCATGAGTTGTAGACCATCTGTATGTGCTACCTTTATAAAATATGCTTCACAATCGAGAAAAAGACAAATAAGAAAATAAACTAATACTTTTGAAAAATCTCCCTAAGTATATTCTAGGGCTGATAAAGATTTAGTATGAATTCGTAGTTTTTCCACAGGGATACTACAGTACAGCAGAATTCAAGGTCAGGGTAATTGCTTTCAGATCATACCAGACTCTCACACATCAGAGAGTCAATTATGGTCATGATACTCCATTGAAAGCAGGAAATTGGGAGTAATTTATTTTTAACAACAAAGGGTAACAAAGTAGAAGGCCTCCAGAGGAAAGCAATCAGGATGGCATATAATTTTGAAACCATGTCAGAGAAGAAATGATGAAAGGATCTGCAGTGTTCTATCCAGAGAAGCCTTACAGCCACATAATAGTTTTCTCAACGATTTGAAAGGCTATCCGTCATGAACTATCCCACAAAGGGGGGATGGGTTTATAAGTCAAGAAGGGCAAATTTGGCTCAATACAAAAAATAATTTTCTATGAATTAATAATATTGTTTACCTTTTAAAATAAAAATACACTATAAAATTAGTTAACAAATAGCATTAGAAAGCAACAGAAGGAATTCCACATTACTGAAAATCTTCCAGCAGAATTATCTGCTGATAAAATTGTGGATGAAACACATTGTACAATGAGTCCAGCAGGTTACTATAAGCTCCCTGAAGGCTGCAATTAGTCGTGTTCACCACTCCATCACTAGAATCTAACACAGATCCTGCCACTAGTTGATGAGTTGATGCTCAATAAATACATATTGATCAACTGAACAGTCTCTAGTGTCCTTTAAACAAAGTTAACTACAAGTTAGAGAAATGATTTTTTTTCAAATGTAAATTATTTTGCCTTTCAGTTCAGTTAATACTGTTCACTGGTTTGCATGTAAAAAGTGAAAAACTGAGATTACAACGATGAGACTATAAAGATTCTATGAAAAAAGAGTCTCCAGTTAAACTCCCAGTTCCATCCTGAAATTAAATTAGGCAAAACAACCCATGGATTAGTTAAGCTGGAATTTTACAATGTGTATGAACACTTCTGAGGATTTTTAAAGCCTTGAAAACCACTTTGAAATTTAACCACAAAGACTGGGTTAATTAGCTTTCTTCCTTAAAAATGAAGTATATATGTTTATTAGAGAATAATTTGAAAATATAAAGAAAGAGGAAAGTAATCACATGAAAAACCAGCATGCTGAGATAACTGAGGATAATATTTTGGTGAACATCCTCCCAGACTGTTTCACTCTGTGAATGTGTATGGACATGTGAGTATGAGCAAAGGAAAGAAAAAATATTTTAAACAATAATGAAGTGCTCCCTCTTCTGCTTCCTAATGGAGGGCCATAATTTCTTTTCAGAATGTAAGTCTTTATAGAACCTGCCTTCCTTAGGGAAGATGAGGTCCCCGAGGGAAGGAGTTGGTAAAAACGAAGATAGTGAAACAATGCTTTTGTAACCAAATATTTCAGTGTCAAAAAACAGAGGTATTTCAACAAAATATCTGACAAGAGACCCTCAAAAGAGGATATGCAAGATAATTTTTTTTAAAAAATGGATCCATGTGTGTCCACTACTCAGTTTAAGAGGTAGAATATTACCATTATATTATTGAAACCTGCCCCCAACCCACCCCATGTTCATCTTTCCAATCCTACCCTTTTTCCTCCTTTACCAAGGCTAAATGCTTTCTGAACTTCATGTTTTTAATTCCTTGGATCGTGTTAAATTTTAACTATACATGTAAGTATCAATAAAAAAATAAATTTTTAGTACTGTATGCTTTCAAACTTTATATATATAGTATCCAATGCTCTAGTTCTGTGATTTTTCTCATTTAATATTATGTTTCTGAGTTTCATCTATTTTCAGTATGGTACAGGAGCTCATTGTTTAAGGATACCACAGTTCATTTAGACATTCTCCTGACAATGGACTCTTAAATGTTTCCCAGGTGTTTTGTTATTTAGGATAATGTTATTATAAATTTTCCCATACAAAGTCTCTTGGAGCAAGTAATCAGGGTTATGCTGCCTATTCTAGTAGTGATGGGGAAGAGTCAAGAACAGACAGCAGACAAGAAAAATAAATGAAATCAAGAGATGATAATGAGAATGGAAATTGTATGCCATGGAAATTGTATGCCCTGTAGATTCTATATAATCTTAAGAATGGCATTTGCAGTTTTCTACCCAAAGTGGCAGGAGGGTTCAAAGGATATTCTGTAAGCCTTGTTAAAATATTATATATAAGCATAGTATTATATAAAATATTTCCTAATGTGTTATTTAACTCTAATGATATATTTTGTACCCTTTTCAATGACAATTATATGTCTACATGATGAACTTGGGTCCCAATATATACCTGGTCGTAATTTATCTAGCCAATCCTATCATATTGAAATTGTCATGTTTTGCTTTGAAGGAAACATTCTTGTTTATATACTTTGTCTACATATTCAACTGTTTTGAAATGGAATTCCTGTGATAATAGGTGTATGCCTTATGTTTATATAGAATTGAATCTGTATCTGGACTTTCTAATTGGTTCCATATAATGTCTATTCCAGTAGAGGCATACCTCAAGGTGTATCATGTTTTACAGATATTGTATTTTTTACAAAATGAAGATTTATGGCAACCCTGCATTGCACAAATCTATCAGCACCATTTTTCCAACATGTTCTCATTTTGTGTCACATTTTGGTAATTCTGCCAATATGTCAAATTTTTCATCATTATTATTATATCCGTTATGGCCATCTGTGATCACTGAGCTTTGATGTTACTGTTGTAATAGTTTTGGAATGCCACAATCCACAATCATATAAAATGGTGAACTTAATGCATAAGTGTAGTATGTGTTCTAACTGCTCCACTGACTCGCCATTCCCCTGTGTCGTCTTCTCCTTGGGCCTCCCTATTTCCTGAGACTCAACAACATTGAAATCAGGCCAATCAGTAACCCTTCAAAGGCCTCTAAGAGTTCAAGTGAAAGGAAGAGTCACACATCTCTCACTTTAAATCAAAAGCTAACAATGATTAAGGCTAGTGAAGAAGACATATCAAAAAGCTAGGCCTCTTGTGCCAAACAGCTAGCCAAGCTGTGAATGCAAAGGAAAAGTTCTTGAAGGAAATTAAAAGTGCTACTCTGGTGAACACACAAATGATAAGAAAGGGAAACAGTCTTATTGCTGATATGGAGAAAGTTTCAGTGGTCTGGATAGAAGATCAAACCAGCCACAATATTTACTCAAGCCAAATCCTAATCCAGAGCAAGACTCTAATTCTCTTTAATTCAATGAAGGCTGACAGAGGTGAAGAAGCTGCAGAAGTTTGAAACTGGCTGTGGTTAGTTCATAAGGCTTAAGGAAAGAAACCATCTCCATAACATAAAAGTGCAAGGTGAAGCATCAAATGCTAATGGAGAAGCTATTGATGAAGATGACTACACTAAACAATAGATTTGCAATGTAGATGAAATAGCCTCATACCAGAAGATGTCATCTAGGACTTTCACAGCTAGAGAAGAGAAGTCAACGCTTGGCTTCAAACTTTAAAAAGACAGTCCAACTCTTTTGTTAGGGGCTGGTGCAGTTGATGACTTTAAATTGAAGCCAATGCTCATTTACCATTCCAAAAATGCTAGATTCCTTAAAAATGATGCTAAATCAACTTTTCCTATGCTCTATAAATGAAACAATAAACCTGGATGACAGTATGTCTGTTGGCAGCATGTCTGTTTACAGCATGGTTTACTGAATATTTTAAGTCCACTATTGAGAACTACTATTCACAAGAAAAGATTCCTTTCAAAATATTACTGCTCATTCAGAAAGCCACTAATCACCAAAGAGCTCTGATAGAGTTGTACAAAGTGATTAATGTTGTTTTCATGCCTGTTAACATAACATGTATTCTTCAGCCCAGAGATCAAGGATTAATTTAGAGTCTCAAGTCTTATTATTTAAGAAATACATTATATAAGGCTATAGCTGTCATAGAAAGTGATTCCTCTGATGAAACTGAGCAAAGCAAATTGAAAACCTTCTAGACAAGATTTTCCATTCTAGATGCCATTCAGAACATTTGTGATTCATAGGATGAAGTCAACACATCAACATTGATGTGTCTAGATGAAGTTGACTCTAACCCTCATGGGGGACTTTGATAGGCTTGACTTTGGTGGAGGAAGTAACTGCAGATGTGATGGATAAATAGCAAGAGAACTGGAAGTGGAGCCTGAATATAGGACTGAATTGCTGTAATCCCATGGTAAAACTTGAATGGATGAGGAGTTGCTTCTTACGGGTGAACAAAGTGTTTTAAGATGAAATACACTCCTAGCGAAGATGCTGTGAACATTGTAGAAATGATAACAAAGGATTTAGAATATTACACAAACTTAGTTGATAAAGCAGTGGCAGGGTTTGAGAGGATTGACTCCAATTTTGAAAGAAGTTCTGGTGTGAGTAAAATGCTATCAAACAGCTTTGCACGCTACAAAGAAATCTTTCATGAAAGGAAGACTCAAACAATGCAGCAAAACTACACTGTTCTCTTATTTTAAGAAACTGCCCACTGATTGTGTATCCTGAGACTTTGCTGAAGTTGCTTATCAGCTTAAGAAGCTTTTGGGCTGAGATGATGGGGTTTTCTAGATACAGAATCATGTCATCTGCAAACAAATATTATTTGACTTCCTCTCTTCCTATTTGAATACCCCTTTTTCATTCCTCTTGCCTGATTGCCCTGGCCAGGACTTCTAATACTACGTTGAATGGGAGTGGTGAGAGACGGCATCCCTGTCATGTGCTGGTTTTCAAGGGGAATGCTTCCAGCTTTTGCCTATTCAGTATGATGTTGGCTGTGGGTTTGTCATATACAGCTGCTATTATTTTGAGGTATGTTCCTTCGATACCTAGTTTATTCAGAATTTTTACCATGAAGGGATGTTGAATTTTATCAATGATCTTTTCTGCAGGCAAGCAGAGATCCAAATAATGAATGAACTTCCATTCACAACTGCTACAAAGAGAACAAAATGCCTAGGAATACAGCTAATAAGGGGAGCAAAGGACCTCTTCAAGGAGAATTAAAAACCAATGCTCAGGAAATCAGAGATGACACAAACAAATGGAAAAACATTCCATGCTCACAGATAGGAAGAATCAATATTGTGAAAATGGCCATACTGCCCAAAGTAATTTATAGATTCAATGCTATTCCCATTAAACTACCATTGACATTCTTCACAGAATTAGAAAAAAAACTAATTTAAAATTCATACGGAACCAAAAGGAGCCTGAATAGCCAAGTCAATCGCAAGCAAAATGAACAGAGTTGGAGGCATCATGCTACCCAACTTCAAACTATACTACAAGGCTACAGTAATGAAAAAAGCATGAAACTGGTGACAAAAACAGACACATAGACCAATGGAAGAGAACAGAGAACTCAGAAATAATACCACACATCTACAACAATCTGATCTTTGACAAATCTGACAAAAACAAGCAATGGAGAGAGGATTCTCTATTTAATAAATGGTGCTGTGAGAACTGACTAGTCATATGCAGGAAATTGAAACTGGATCCCTTCCATACACCTTATACAAAAATTAACTAAAGATGGATTAATGACTTCAATGTAAAATGTAAAACTATAAAAACCCTAGAAGAAAATCTAGGCAATACCATTCCGTACACAGGCATGGGCAAAGACTTCATGCCAAAAATGCCAGAAGTGATTGCAACAAAAATAAAAATTGACAAATGGGATCTAATTAAATTAAAAAGCTTCTGCATAGCAAAAGAAACTATCAACATAGTGAACAGACAATCTACAGAATGGGAGAAAATTTTTGCAATCTATCCATCTGACAAAGGTCTAATATCCAGAATCTACAAGGAACTTAAACAAATATACAAGAAAAAAGCAATCCCATTAAGAAGTGGGCAAAGGACATAAACAGACACTTCTCAAAAGAAGACATTCATTCACCAAGAAACATGAAAAAAAGCTCAACATCACTGATCATTAGAGAATTGCAGATCAAAACCACAATGAGATCACCTCATGCAGTCAGAATGATGATTATTAAAAAGTCAAGAAACAACAGATGCTGCCTTGTTGCAGAAAAAAAAAGGAATACTTTCACACTGTTGGTGGGAGTGTAAATTAGTTCAAACATTGTGGAAGATAGTGTGGCAATTCCTCAAAGATCTAGAAGCAGAAATAGCATTTGACCCAGCAATCCCATTATTGTATATATACCCAAAGGATTATAAATCACTGTATTATAAAGATACATGCACATATATGTTCACCACAGCACTGTTCACAATAGCAAAGACATGGAGTCATCCCAAATGGCCACCAATGATAGACTGAATAAAGAAAATGTGATACATATACACTATGGAATACTATGCAGCCATAAAAAGGAATGAGATCATGTCCTTTTCAGGGACAAGGATGGAGCTGGAAGCCATTTTCCTCAGCAAACTAATGCAGGAACAGAAAACCAAATACCACATGTTCTCATTTATAAGTGGGAGCTGAACAATGAGAACACATGTACACATGGGTGGAAAAAACACACACTGGGGCCTGTCAGAGAGGCAGGGGGAAGAGACCATCAGAAAGAATAGCTAATGGATGCTGGGCTTAATAGGCTGATCTGTGCAGCAAACCACCATGGCACATGTTTACCTAACAAATTTTCACATCCTGCATATGTACCCTGGAACTTAAAATAAAAGTTGAAAAAAAAAAAAGAGAGAAACTGTCACAGTCACCTAAGCTCCAGCAACCATTACTCTGATCAGTCAGTGGCCATCCAAATCAAGGCAAGACCCTCTACCAGCAAAAAATTATGACTCACTGAAGGCTCAGATGATCATTGGCATGTTTTAGCAATAAAGTATTTTTAATTACGTATGTACTCTTTTTTAGACATAATGCTATTGCACACTTCCTAAACTACAGTATAGTGTAAACATAACTTTAATATACATTGGGAAACCAAAAAAATTATGTGGCTAACTTTACTGTAATAGTCACTTTATTGTGGTGGTTGAAACCAAACTCACACATTTCTGAAGTATGTCTGTATCAGAATTACACTGTCTTGATTAGCAGAGCCTACATTGATTTTACTATTTGGTAGGATAAATCTTTCCTCATGTTCATCTTTTCCAAGGCATTGATTATTAACTTCATGTTTATTTTTAAAAAAGAAAAATTTTGAAACATTTTGTTAAGTTTTCCTCAAATCATTCCTTCTCCTTTGTTCTGTATCAGTAATCCATACTTCCATATACCCAGGCACTAAAAGAACCTGGGCTATGCTTCACTTTTCATTCTTCTGTTATCCCCAATAAATCCTCAATTTCTATACTTCGCCATTGAATTCTACCTCAAACACATTTATTTCTCTCCACCCCAGCTACCGTATGCTAGTCCAGACCACCATCATATTTCACCTGAACTGCTGGAACAACTTCCAAACTATCCTCCTTGTCTCCAGTCCTGCCTCTCTTCTAGAATCAATTTATTTTCAAAACTAGCATGAAGCTTCTAAGAGTAAGGAAGGTCAAAGCAAACTCATCTCTTTTCGTTATAACTTTATTTGATGAGAGAATTGTAAAATGCTAGTCATAGTACATGTTGATTCTTTTTAAACATTTAACATGGTCTCTCATAATATCTTAGAATTTCCTTGCTGAATGATTTCGTTAAATACATTAATGATCTAAATAGTAAACACATTTAATTAACAAGATAGGAAAGAAGAAACAAGATTCCTTGACTAATAAGTTTAAACATAATCCCATTAGTTGATAAGATAAATGGGATTAATTTCTAAAGACATACTTATTTAGCACCTAGCAAAATTCTATGTTCATAGGACTCTATGAATATATGATGAAAAAATAAATGCATAAATTACTATATCAGTTAGAATTTCATGGCTTACAGCCTCTGTTAGAATTAAAGCACCATAGGGGCAAGAACCATGATAATCCTCTTCATATAGTACGCACTTAATAAACATTTGTCAAAGTCTGAAACAATGTCATCCAAAAACCATCACAGATTCAAACTATCACAGATCCGAAACTATCACAAATTCTCCACTGTGGGAAGAATTGCAACTTATATTTACGCAGTGTTTAATCATCTGCAAAGTGAATAGTATTTTATTTGCCCAGATGATTCTCATTTAGCTCTCACAACAATCCAGCCAATGCTACTATCACTGCCATCTAGAAACTAGGACTGAAATTATTAAGTGACTTGTTCAATATTAAGCATCTTGTTAATGCAAGTGTTAGGGAACCAACCTAGGTCTTCTGGCACCAGATCTAGTGTTTATGTGATTGTGTCAAAGATAAAAATAACTATAACCAGATATTTATTGCCAGAAATAAGGGAAAGAGGACACTGCACATTGTTAGTTAGTACTTAGCTCTGCCCATTTTCAAGTCTTTGTATGTCCCCTTCCCTACACTGGGAAACCTTGACCTTAATACACAGATTAATTGCCAATATATCCTTGATGGTTAATCCTGGTAATAGGCAAGAGGGATTAAAAGGACTGCAATGCAACAATTTCTGACTCCTTCAAGACTTCATTTTCTCCAGTCCAGCAATATTGGGCTCAAAATAGATTAATAGTTTTTGCTTTTTTCTTGACATTTGGCCTCTATCTTTTTTTTACAACTTTTAAATATGTAATTTTTGTGGGTGTACAGTAGGTGTATGTATTTATGTGGTACATTTGCTATTTTTATAAAGGCAAGCGATATGTAATAATTACATCATGGAAAATGGGATAATCATCCCTTCAAGCATTTATCCCTTGTGTTACATAAGTCCAATTATACCCTTTTAGTTATCTTAAAATATACAATTGTTACTGACCATAGTGCCCCTGCTGTGATATCAAATACTCTCTTATTTATTCTTTGTAACTATGTTTTGAACCCAACAACCATCCACAACTCCCACCCTCAGACCTCCCACTATTCTTCCCAGCCTCTAGTAACCATCATTCTACTCTCTGTCTCCATGAGTACAATTATTTTGACTTTTGGATTCCCCAAATAAGTGAGAACATGTGACGTTTGTCTTTCCATGCCTGGTTTATTTCACTTAACATAATGACCTTCAGTTCTATCCATGTTGTTGCAAATAATAGGATCTCTCTTTTATGGTTGAATAGTACTCTGCTGTGTATAAGTACCACAGTTTCTGTATCCATTCTTCTGTTGATGGACACTTAGGTTGCTTCCAAATTTTTCTACTGTGAACAGTGCTGCAACAAACATGGGAGTAGAGCCATCTCTTCCATATAGTGTTTTCCTTTGGGGGTGGGGGGTGTATATAACCAGCAATGGGATTGCTAAATCACATGATATCTCCCTTTTTAGTTTTTTGAGGAACCTCCAAACTATTCTCCATAGTGGATGTCCTAACTCACATTCCCACCAACAGTGTACCACAGTTCCCTTTTCTCCACATCCTCACCAGCATTTGTTATTGCCTGTCTTTTGGATAAAAGTCATTTTAACTGGGGTGAAAAGATATCTCATTGTAGTTTTGATTTGCATGTCTCTGATGATCAGTGATGCGGAGCACCTTTTCATATGCCTGTTTGCCATTTGTATGTCTTCTTTTGAGAAATGTCTATTCAAATCTATTGCCCATTTTCTAAGTGGGTTATTTGATTTTTTCCTATAGAGTTGTTTGGACTCCTTTTATATTCTAGTTACACCTATTAGATTATTAGTTTGCATTTTCTCCCATTTTGTGGGTTGCTTCTTCACTGTGTTGTTTCCCTTGCTGTGCAGAAGCTTTTGAACTTGATGTGCTCCCATTTGTCCATTTTTGTTGTGTTGTCTGTGCTTGAGGGGTATTACTCAAAAACTTTTTGCTCAGACCAAATGCCCTGGAGAGTTTCCCCAAACTTTTCTTATAGCAGTTTCATAGTTTGACATCTTAGATTTAAGTCTTTAATCTATTTTCATTTGATATTTATATATGGGGAGAGATAAGGGTCTAGTTTCATTATTCTGCATATAGGTATCAAGTTTTGACAGCAGAGAATACTGTGCACCCATAAAAAGGAACAAGATCATGTCCTTTGCAGGGACGTGGATGAAGCTGGAAGCCATCATCCTCAGCAAACTAACACAGGAAGAGAAAACCAAACACCTCATGTTCTCACTCATAAGTGGGAACTAAACAATGAGAACACATGGACCCAGGGAGGGGAACAACACACACTGGGGCTTGTTGTGGGGGAAGGGGGAGGGAAAGCATCAGGATAAATAGCTAATGCATGTGGGGCTTAACACCCAGGTGATGGGTGGATAGGTGCAGCAAACCACCATGGCAAAAGTTTACCTATGTAACAAACCTGCACATTCTGCACATGTATCCTGGAATTTAAAATAAAATTAATTTTTAAAAAAGAAAAGACTGTTTTTTTCCCAGTGTATGTTCTTGGAACCTTTGTAAAAAAAATGAGTTCACTGTAGATGTGTGGATTTGTTTCTGTGTTCTCTATTCTATTCCATTGGTCTATGTGTCTGTTCTCATGCAGTATCATGCTGTTTTGGTTACCATAGCTCTGTAGTATAATTTGAATCCAGGTAATGTGATTCCTTCAGTGTGGTTCTTTTTTTCTCAGGATAGCTTTGTTTCTTCTGGGTCTTTTGTGGTTCCATATAAATTTTAGAATTGTATTTTCTATTTCTGTGAAAAATATCATTGGTATTTGAATGGGGATTGCATTAAATCTGTACGTTGCCTTGGGTAGTACGGACATTTAAACAATATTGATTTTACCAATCTATAAATATGAAATATCTTTTCATTTTCTTCTATCTTTAATTTCATTCATCAGTATTTTATTGTTTTCATTGTAGAGATCTTTCACTTCTTTAGCTAATTCCTAGTTATTTAATTTTGTTTGTGGCTATTGTAAGTGCAACAACTCTTCTGATTTCTTTTTCAGGTTGTTCACTGCTGGCATATAGACATACTACTGACTTTTATATGTTGATTTTGTATCCTGACACTTTACTAAATTTATTAGTTCTCATTTTTTTGGAGGAGTCTTTAGGTTTTTCCAAATATAAGATCATGCCAGGTGTGGTGGCTCACACTTGTAATCCCAACACTTTGGGAGGCCAAGATGGGTGGATCATCTGAGGTAAGGAGTTTGAGACCAGCCTGGCCAATGTGGTGAAACCCCATCGCTAGTAAAAATACAAAAAAAAAAATTAGTTGGGCGTGGTGGTGGGTGCCTGTAATCTCAGCTACTCAAGAGGCTTAGGCAGGAGAATGACTTGAAAATATATATATATACACACATACACACACATATATATATATATACACACACACATATATATCCAACAAGAATACTTTGACTTCTACCTTTCCGGTTTGGATGCCCTTTATATCTTTCTCTTGTCTGATTGCTCTACCTAGGACTTCCAGTACTATGCTGACTAACAGTGGCAAAAGTGATAATCCTTGTTGTGTTCCAGATCTTAGAGGAAAGGCTTTCAGTTTTTCCCTAGTCAGTATGATACTAGCTGTTGATCTGTCATATATAGCTCTTATTATGTTAAGATATGTTCCTTCTATACTCAGTTTTTTTTTAAGGCTTTCTGTGATGAAAGGATGCTAAATTTCATCAAATGCTTTTTCAGCATCAATTGAAATGATCATAGGGTTTTTATCCTTTATTCTGTTGATATGATGTATCATATTGGTTGATTTCAATATGTTGAACCATCCTTGCCTCCCAGGGATAAATCACACTTGGTCATGATGAATGATCTTTTTAATATATTGTTGAATTCAGTTTGCTAGCATTTTGTTGAGGATTTTTGCATCAATATTAGTCAGAGATATTGACCCGTAGTTTTTCTTTTTTTTCTTTTTTTATGGGTCTTTGTCTGGTTTTGGTATCAGTGTATTGCTGCCCTCGTAGAACGAGTTTGGAAGTATTCTCTCCTCCTCTACTTTTTGGAATAGTTTAAGTAGGGTTGGTATTAGTCCTTCTTTAAATGTTTGGTAGAATTCAGCAGTGAAACCATCAGGTCCTAGGCTTTTCTTTGCTGGGAGACTTTTTATTACAACTTCAATCTCATTACTTGTTATTAGTCTGTTCAGGTTTTGGATTTCTTTATGGCTCAATTTGGATAGGTTGTCTGTGTGTAGTAATTTATCCATTTCTTCTGGGTTTTCCAATTCATTGGCCTATAGTTTCTCATAGAACCCACTAATGATCCTTTGAATTTCTGCTGTATAGGTTGTAATGTCTCCCTTTTCATCTCTGACTTTATTTATTTGGAACTTCTCTCTTTTTTTCTTAGTCAATTTCAAGGTAGGTCAATCTTAGTCTGCTAAATGTTTGTCAATGTTTATCTTTTCAAAAAAACAACTTTTTGTTTTATTTTTTGTATTGATTTATCTCAATTTCATTTATCTCTGATCTGATTTTTAATATTTCCTTTCTACTAATTTTAAATTTGGTTTGTTCTAGTTTTTCTAATTCTTTAAGATGCATCAATTGGTTGTTTATTTGAAGTTTTTCTTCCTTTTGATGTAGGCATTTACAGGTACCACTTTAGTACTGCTTTCACTATATCCTATAGATTTTGGTATGTCATGTTTCCATTATGGTTTGAGAAATTTTTCAATTTCCTTCTCAATTTCTTCATTGACCCCTGGTCATTTCAGGGCATATTTTTTAATTTTCATGTGTCTGTATAGTTTCCAAAATTCCTCTTGTTATTGATTATTTGTTCCATTGTGGCCAGAGAAAATGCTTAATATTATCTAAATTTTGTTGAATGTTTTCAAATTTGTTTTGTGAGCTAACATATGGCCTATCCTTGAGAATGATCCATGTGCTAAGGAAAAGAATATGTATTCTTCAGTCATTGAATGAGATGTTTTGTAAATATCTATTAGGTGAATTTGATGTATAGTATAGATTAAGTTCAATGTTTCTTTGCAGATTTTCTATTTGAAGATCTGTCCAATGCTGAAAGTGGGGTGTTGAATACCTAGCTATGATTGTATTGGGGCCTATGTATCTCTTTAACTCTAATAATGTTTCCATTATATATGTGGGTGCCCAATGGTTGGGTGCACATATATTTACAATTGTTATATCCTCTTGCTGAATTGACCCTTTTATCATTACATAATGATCTTCTTTGTCTGTCTTTTCTTATAGTTTTTGTCTTGAAATCTACTTTGTCTGATATAAGTATAGCTATTCCTATTCTTTTTTGGTTTCCAATGGCTTGGAATATATTTTTCCATCCTTTTATTTTCAGTTTATGTGTATTTTTATAGATGATGTGTTTCTTGCAGGCACAGATCATTGGCTCTTGTTTTTTCATCCATTCAGCCACTCTATTTGAAATTAGTCTTCTCAGACTCTCATGCAGTATTCTCTTCCCTCTTTCCTTCTGTCCTTTCTCTCTTTTAGTGAAAGTGATTTTCTCTGGTGCTATGATTTAATTTCTTTCTTTTCATTTTTTGTATATCCATTGTATGCTTTTGGTTTGAGGTTACCATGAGCCTTGCAAATACTATCTTATAATCCATTATTTTAACTGGTGGCAATTTAACAATGATTGCTTAAAAAAACAAACATGCAAAAAGTAAACTAATGAAGGCTCTACACTTTAACTTTGTCCCCCTGCTTTTTAACTTTTTGTTGCTTCTATTTATATATTATTGTATTGTGTATGTCTTCAAATGTTGTTATAGTTGTTATTTTTGATTGGCTCATTGTGTAATCTTTCTACTTAAGATATGAGTAATTTACACACCACAATTACAGTGCTATAATATTCTGTGTTTTTCTGTGTGCTTATTATTTCCAGTGAGTTATGTACCTATGGATGATTTCTTCTTGCTCATTAACATGCTCTTCTTTCAGATTTAATAACTCCCTTTAACATTTCTTGTAGTACAGGTCTGCTGTTGATGAAATCCCTTAGCTTTTGCTTGTCTGGGAAGATCTTTATTTCTCTTTCATGCTTAAAGCATATTTTCACCAGATACACTATTCCTAGGTAAAAATTTTTTTCCTTCAGCTACTTAAATATGTCATGCCACTCTCTCCTGGCCTGCAAAGTTTCTACTAAAAAGTCTGCTGCCAGACATATTGGCGCTCCACTGCATGTTATTTTTTTCTTTTCTTCTGCTGCTTTTAGGATCCTTCCTTTATCCTTGACCTTTGGGACTTTGATTATTAAACGCCTTGAAGTAATCTTCTTTGGTTTAAATCTGCTTGGTATTCTATAATCTTCTTGTACTTGAATGTTGATATCTTTCTCTAGATTTGGAAAGTTCTCCAATATTATCCCTTTGAATAAACTTTCTACCCCCACCTCCTCTTTAAGGCCAATAACTCTTATATTTGACCTTTTGAGGCTATTTTCTAGAGCATATAGTTGTGCTTTATTGTTTTTTCTTTTGTTTCCTCTGTGTTTTTTGTTTTGTTTTGTTTTTTGTTTTTTTGAGAGAGAGTTTCACTCTTGTTGCCCAGACTTAAGTGCAATGGCACGATCTCAGTTCACTGCAACCTCTGCTTCCTGGGTTCAAGCAATTCTTCTGCCTCAGCCTTCAAGTAGCTGGGATTACAGGCTCTCACCACCATGCCCAGCTAATTTTGTATTTTTAGTAGAAATGGGGTTGTCCATGTTGGTCAGGCTGGTCTCAAACTCCTGACCTCAGGTGATCTGCCCGCCTTGGCCTCCCTAAGTGCTGGGATTATGGATGTGAGCCACCGTGCCAAGACTGACTGTGTATTTTTAAACAGCCTGTCTTGAAGCTCAGTAATTTCTTCTGCTGCTTGATCAATTCTACCATTAAACAACTGATGCATTCTTCAGTGTGTTGATTGCATTTTTCAGCTCCAGAATTTCTACTTGATTCTTTTTAATTATTTCATTCTCTTTGTTAAATTTATCTAATAGAATTTTGAATTCCTTCTGTCTTATCTTGAATTTATTTTGAGTTTCCTCAACACAGCTATTTTGAATTATCTGTCCGAATGGTCATGTACCTCTGTTTCTCCAGGATTAGTTACTAGTGCCTTACTGAGTTCATTTGGTGAGGTCATATTTACCAGGATGGTCTGGATGCTTATAGATGTTCATCAACGTCCGGACACTGAAGAGTTAGGTGTTTCTTGTAGTCTTCGCAGTCCAGGCTTGTTTGTGCCTGTCCTTCTTGGGAAGGCTTTCCAGACACTCAAAGGGATGTAGGTTCTAAGCCCAATAATGTTGCAGCTTTTGCAGACTCATAGAAGTACCATTTTGGTGATCTTGGATAAGATCTGAAATGATTCTCTTGATTACCAGGCAGTGACTCTTGTTCTCTTTCCTTACTTTCTCCTAAACAAATTGAGTGAGTGTCTCTCTCAATCTCTCTCTCTCTCTCTCTCTCTCTGCTGAGCCACCTGGAATTTGGGGTATGGTGATGCAAACACCACTGTGGCCACAGTCACTGAAACTGTGCTCTGTCAGACTTGAAACCAGCACAGCAATGGGTCTTGCCCCAGGCACACTGTAAACTCTACCTGGCTACCACTTCTGTTAACTCAAGGCACTAGGGCTCAGTGATTAGCAGGTAGCAAAGTCAGCCAGGTCTGTGTCCTTCTCCTTAGGGCAGCAAGTTCCCATAGGTCCTGGGTGGGTCCAGAAATGCTGTTTGAGAAGCAGAGATAGAAGTTGAAAACCTTCTAAGTTTACCTGATGTTCCTTTCTACTGCAGGTAAGCTGGCTCTCAAACCACAATACAAAGTCCTTCCTAGTCTTCTCCTTACTGTTTTTCTAAAGACTGATTATGGATCCTAGACTTGTTTTTGTACTTGAATTTTTGTAATAGTAGCAGGCTTAGGACTGTGTTCTCTGGCTTGGTCTTTGACAGCTCTCTTCCAAGAGACTGATGTCCAGTCCCTAAATCCTAAACAGGTCCTTTAGGCCCTGTGCCACCTAAATGTATAGCTCCTGGGGGAATGTATAGCTCTGATGCTTTGGCTTACTTAGATTGCTTTATCCTACCTGCTACTGTCAATTGTGCAATGTGTGGACCAAATAATACTGCTTCAAAGTGACTAATCATGCATACTGACAGCACTTAATAAGTAAAGAGAACATTATGCCTCCAAAGAAAAATAAATACTAGCAATAAGAAATCTATATAATAAGCATTCATATGTTGTTTACACTGTGTTTCTATAAAATTTAAAACCACCAGTGGTGGGCAGAATATTACAAGTCAAACTTTATTAGTGACTCAGTAAAAGGTTCTATGCTTCAGTAGAGAAAAGAGTTATAAAAATTCATCATGGAGCTATGTGGATTAGCAATACTATGAAAAAAGTATGAGGAGTTATAGCTGACAGTATGAGTCAGACTGCAACACGCCAGTTAAAGAAATTAATGTGACATTAGCTGATTTAATACAAGTATGATATTTAGCCTAGAAAGAGTGACAGGCCTCCACTCTTCTGTGCTAATTAGTATTGGGAATGATTTGGCTTCACAGGTTCATAAAAGGCGGGCTAACTGGATTGTGCTGAATTTCCTTTAGTAAGGCAGTGCAAGGTTTTATTCATCAAAGAGATGCGGGGAAGACTTGGCCTTCTGACTTATGAAAGATCTTAGCAACAATCAGGAACCCAGATGTAGACACAGTAGTTGCCCAAAAGCACCAATAATGTAGTTTTTCAAATCACAAATGAGGTGACCTAGAGGCATTTCTAGACTACTTTGATAGGGCATGTCAGTGAACTTGCTTCCTAGCACAGCTCCATTCTTGGCCACATGGGAAACTAAAGCATCTTACTTGACACTGTGGGGGGATCACACATGGTGCACTTGGCTTGGTGCTGGGGCTGATATTTGAGGAGGGACAAAGACCAAATAGACTGTTTTCTGTGAACATAAGTTAGGAAAATGGTGAGTATTAAACCCATGTCATATGAGAAAAAATTAAATAAGAAAAGGTGCTGGGAATGTGTATGACAAACATTTAAAAGGTAAAAGAGTGATCAGAATTGTTATCTATCTCTAAGGGAGTAGAAATAATGCAGATGGTGAGATGGCAACACGGACAGACATTGCAGCTGATGATAAGATTTCTAACAATTAGAGCTTTGCAGTATAAAACTGGCTGCTTAGCAAGTAGCAGATTCTGTGTTCCTGGAGTCTTCAAGCCTAGCCTGATCTACACAAGGCATCTTCTGAGTATAGAAGACAGCAGTTTGAATTAGATGAGTTTTAAGATGCTAAGTAAATGAGACAATCAGAATAGAATTTTTGTATTAGTACTATGGTGCAAACTACCTGCATATATTCACTTCTTCCTGAATTTTTTCTGATAATGGGGAAAGTAATACTAATACAAGAGAGTGTGGGTTTATGGCTTTTTTAAAGTTAGCAATGACTCACAGTTCCTAATGACTCAAGGTAGGTAAAAGTTTTTGGAAGTGGTCTGACTACTCTGACATCTTCCCACAATATCAAGAAAAAGTATCCCCTGAAGATTTACAATGACATTCAAATTAGAAAAACTACAACATGAATATGAAATCAGAAGAAAAATAACTTCTTTTTAAAAAGAAATTTCTTTAGGTGGGAGCAAAGAATGAATGACAGAAAGGCAGCCATGGGGGAAGGAGCATCACGTAACAGTGGTAGGCAGAATAATGGCTCTGAAAGATGTCCATGTCTGAATCCCCAGAAACTAGGAATACATTATGTAACACCTAGTGAAACGAACTTTGCAGATGTAAGTCAAGGATCTTGTTATGAGGAGATCATACTGCATTATCCAGGTGGCCCAGTATACTCAGAAAGGACATTGTAAGTGGAAGAGGGAGAAAGGAGATCCAGTGTCAGTGATGCAACATGAGGTATTTGACTGGCTGTCACTGGTTTTGGAGCTTGAAGTTAGCCACGTGTATTAGTCTGTTTTCATGCTGCTGATAAAGACATACCCAAGACTGGGTAATTTATAAAGAAAAATAATTTTAATGGACTCACAGTTCCATGTGGCTGGGGAGGCCTCACAATCATGGCAGAAGAGCAAAGGATGTCTTACATGACAGCGGGCAAGAAAGAATGAGAGCCAAGCAAAAGGGGAAACCCCGTATAAAATCATCAGTTTTCATGAGATTTATTTCCTACCATGAGAACATTATGGGGGAACTGCCCTCATAATTCAGTTATCTCCCACAGGATCTCTCCCACAACATGGGAATTCTGGGAGCTACAGTTCAAGATGAGCTTTGGGTAGGGACACAGCCAAATGATATCACCATGAATCAAGGACTGTGAGCAGCTCATAGAAGCTGGAAAAGGCAAGAAAACAGATTCTTCCCTACAGCCTCCAGAAAGGAAGGCAGCCCTTTCTATATTTTTGACTGGTAGGTCCCATTCTGGACCTCCAGAACTGAAGAATCATACATTTGTGTTGTTTCTTTAAGCCACTAAATGTGTGGCAATTTGTTACAGCAGCATTAGGAAACAAATACAACAATATACCAGCAGAAGACATCACATAGGAGGCATGGGCTTAAAGAAGGACATAAAAATGGACACCAGTGGGAAAGTACACCTTACCATTTTGCACTATGACTCAACATTTAAAGATGGTGATTCTCTCTCAGTTTTAAATTGAATGCAATACCATTGCAATACAGTTTCCCTCCCACTCCAACTTAGTTCTTGACAAGTAAGCCTAACGTGTATTTGGAAAAATAAATGTGTGACAATAGCCAGGTATCAACTTGAAAAGAGAAAGGTAATGGAGGGGATGGAGATAAACCTTTATCAGATATTTATGTAAACTACAAATGGTTCTGGTATTATAATTGAAAGGCAAGAGAATAGAAAAAAATACTTTAAAAAAAGTTTCTGATTCTTGCAGAAATTTATTACATTATAAAGGTGGTATTTCAAATCAGTAAGAAAACCATGAGTTATATAATTGTCAGTGAGGTAACCAACTAGTAATTTAGAGAGAAATAATAAACTTGAATTACTACTACATTCCTTATATCAAATTAATCCTGCTAAAGGTCTAAACAATTAGCAAATATACTTGTTATAATAATATTGAAATAAGAATAACTTTTGACCAGATGTAAGCAGACACATAACCAAAGTTGTAGAGAAAAAGATTGATAAATTTGAATATATACTACTATTAAATTTGTACAAAGCAACTAAAATATAAAGATCAAGAGACAAATAAAAAATTTTGGAAGATTCTTTGACAAATATAAGAAAGGGTTAATCTCTTTAATATACAAAGAGAATAATTGAGATGAAAGAGACTATCAACCTAAGAGAAAAAAAAATGAGCAAAGATTAGAAGCAGTTACAAAAATAACTAGAAAATTCTTATATGAAAAGATGCTCAACTTCATTTATAATTAAACACATGTAAATTAAAGCAACATGACACACCATTCTTGATCAAATTGCTGTAAAATATACAGTGTTAGTGAGGGTTTGAAAAAAATGGGTACTTTATATAAAAGTTAAAAGACTAACCATCTGTTAGTCAAAGTGTGAATTGATGTAAACCTCTTTCTGGCTAATTTGTCATTTGTTACAGGAGATCTTGAGAAAGGAGATCTTTAGACAGCATGGACTTTAGAACTTTTGCCATGTTAAAATTTTTCCCTCACCTGGGAGCAGATGGGATTAATAAACTGCCATTATTATTTCTAAAGCATGGTACTGTAAAGTACCATTTACATGCATCGCATAATTATTACTTTATCTAAAAAATGCTAAATACTGGATATTCTGTATGGTTCTATTAAATAATAAAATAGGAGTGTGGGTGGAGGGAAGCCTGACTCTTGGTGTCATGCATAAGAAAAACTAATCAGATCTAGCCAATAGCAATCGTCTGAGCTGTGAATGGGTGTTGGGATAGCATCCCTTTTTAGAAGTTACTGAAGAAACCTCATGCAGCTTGAGTATTAGATAAGCATTGCTTGGTCAGCCACTTCAAAATTGGAGGTACCAATTTAACATCCGAAAACAAAAAATCTCAACAACCAAGTTCTGAGAAACCAGTGTGGGTTCTAAGAATGCTACTTTGGGTATATTATGGGTTAAACTATGTCCTCCCAAAATTCATGTGTCAAAGTCCTAATCCCAGGACATAAGAATGTGGCATCATTTAGTGACAGACTGGATTAAGAAAATGTGGCACATATACACCATGGAATACTATGCAGCCATAAAAAAGGATGAGTTTGTGTCCTTTGTAGGGACATGGATGCAGCTGGAAACCATCATTCTCAGCAAACCATCGCAAGAACAGAAAACCAAACACTGTATGTTCTCACTCATAGGTGGGAACTGAACAATGAGATTACTTGGACACAGGAAGGGGAACATCACACTCTGGGACCTATTGTGGGGAGGGCGGGGAGGGATAGCATTAGGAGATATACTTAA
Organism: Colobus angolensis palliatus; assembly: GCF_000951035.1. NCBI lineage: Eukaryota > Metazoa > Chordata > Mammalia > Primates > Cercopithecidae > Colobus > Colobus angolensis. The sequence goes on from NW_012110919.1 coordinate 10,802,875, forward strand.
TGTAAATGACGAGTTAATGGGTGCAGCACACCAACATGGCACATGTATACATATGTAACAAACCTGCACATTGTGCACATGTATCCAAGAACTTAAAGTATAATAATAATAATAAAAAGAAATAGGGTCACTGCAGATGAAATTAGTTAAATTAAGACGAGGTTATTAGGATGGACCCCAATCCAATGACAAGTGTCCTTATAAAAAGAAATCTGGAGATAGACTTGCACACAGGTACAACATCATTTGAAGACTGGAATTATGCTGCTACAAGTCAGGAAATGCTAAACATTGTCAGAAACCCAAAAGGAATGGAACAAATTCTCTCTCACAGACCTCAGAAGGAACCAGTCCTGTTGACACATTAATTTTGAACTTCTAACCTTTAGAACTGTGAGGCAATAAATTTCTATTAAGGTATGCAGTTTGTAGCACTTTCTTATGGAAACTCTAGCAAGCCAATATAAAGTCAAAAGACAGAAAAAGGTACTGGTTGAAAAACTTTTGATTAATCTCTTAGCATTTTAACATCTTTACTCCTTGGGAAAAAATAACAATTAGGGGCTGTCGAAAAAGGGGGATTATCTTTATTCTTGATAAAATTCCCAAAAGTGTAATAGGTATCACAATTTTAAAAGCACATACCCTTTAATAAATAAGTATTGTTGATGCAAACAGGCAATATAGTATAATATAGAGGTCTAAAGACTTTAGACTGCACGAAGTCCACCTGGATCACTTGTTAGTAATCCAGATTTGTGGCTCTCCCCCAAATTCTTACTAAATCAGAATCCCTGGTGGTAACCACGGAGATTTATATTTTACAATTATCCCAGGTCATTTTGATGCAAATTGTTGGTGAAATATACTTGGAAAACAAAGGAATAGTAGTTAAAGAGCATTAGCCCTTTAACTGGAGTCAGAATCCCAACTCTGCCTTTTTTAACAAAGATGCCTTGGCAAAGTCTTACAGTTTCCTTGTCTGCAAAATTGGAATAGTAATAGCATCTGCTTCAAGGATTTATTGGTAGTTGTGAATGAAATAACAAAATAAATACATAACTTTGATTAAAATGTATCAAACCACCAATGATACTCTTAACATAATGAGAAAAAACTATTTTAAAATTCGTATGGGACCAAAAAAAAAAAAAAAGGCCCAAATAGCCAAGGCAATTCTAAGTAAAAAGAAAAAAGTTGGAAGCATCACATTACCTGACTTCAAACTACATACTACAAGGTTACAGTAACCAAAACAGCATGGTACCAGTACTAAAGCAGACGCATAGACAAGAATAACAGAGTAGAGAGCTCAGAAACAAGACCACTTTGATCTTCGACAAACCTGACAAAAACAAGCAACGGGAAAAAGACTCCCTATTCAATAAATGGTGCTGGGATAACTGGGTAGCCATATGCAGAAAATTGAAACTGGACCCCTTCCTTACACCACATACAAAAAAATCAACTCAAGACGGATTAAAGACTTAAATATAAAACCTAAATCTATAAAAACCCTGGAAGAAAACCTAGGAAAAAAAAATCAACAGAGAACAGAGTAAAGAGACAACCTACAGAATAGGAGAAAATATTTGCAAAGTATGCATCTGACAAAGGTCTAATATTCCGAATCTATAAAAAACTTTTAAAAAATTACAAGCAAAAAACCAAACAACTCCATTAAAAAGGAAGGAAATAACATGAATAAAATGATTCATTTCAAAATAAGATGATTCATTTCATAAAGTGCTTAGTCTAGTGTCTAAGAGCCTAAGTGATCAATCAATGTAGCCATTATTACTACTCAGTAATTTTAAAAATGAGATAAATGTGCAAGTACTGCTATGTTGAGCTAAAACAATAAACAAAGTGAAGAATAATACATGATGTATGTTCACATCAGTGTGAAAAAAGTATGCACTCAAATTATATATTCCTGAAATGTTTCTAGAAGATATTGTTAGAAACACTTGGTGTTCAACATTGGGAAATGAGATCATATTCTCTTTTGCTTTGCTTGATTTAAAAAAATTATATGTACATGTGATTTTCAGGGAAAAAATACAGTTTGTGAATCTAGCACCTGAGGAATGAGATGATAACATTTCAAATACAAATGAGTTTTGATTTTTATTTCTGGTACTACTGTGTGGAAATTTGCATACCCCAGGTGAAATTGGAAATGGTGAAATCCCAAGAATAATCTCTGTAATGAATCACACAAATACAACTGAAAACATGCCAAATATCAGGCAAAAGTAAATAGGAACCACCTTTGTACAAATCCTCAAAAAAGACCTAGATGATCTATATAAGAAATCAACAAGAAGTCAAAAGAAGTGGAATGTAGTTCACCAATAAGATGACAAAGAGGAAAATGTTCACCTAGACTTGAACCCTTGAAAGCATTTATCTTTCTCTTGTTCTATCATGTTTACTGTTTCTGTAAAGAAGCCATCATCAAGTTGGGCGTGGTGACTCACACCTGTAATTCCAGCACTTTGGGAGGCTGAAACGAGCATATCAGCTGAGGTCTGGAGTTCGAGACCAGCTTGG
>NW_012110919.1:10812065-10833516 GCF_000951035.1 Colobus angolensis palliatus
CTGTAAACTTTTCACTTCGTAATTACCCCTAAATCCACACTATTTTTCTATGTCCATAATCACTAAGCTGGTTCAAGCTTCATCAGCTCATACCTATGCTACATATTTAGATAACCTCCAAACTCCCATCTAATTTAGCTCCATTTTTTTACACCAGGAGTTCCCATCATTCTGAATACTAAAACATGTTTTTCAAAGTAAAAATTTTTACAGATTCTCTAAGTGATAATATCATAATTAATTTAGGAATGTAGAGAGTATAATAAATGACTTTCTTATTTACTCTCCAAATTATAGATAAGAGTCCAGGGTTCAACAAACCAGCCAGAGATTTTAAACAGTTAGGCTTTGCAGGCCACATGGTCTCTGTTGAAACTACTCAACACTCCTATTGTAGCACAGAAGCAGCTACATACAATACGTAAATAGAAAAGCTTGTCCAGATTTGGCCTGCAGTGAGTAAGAACTGTCCTAGTGACCCCAGATATCCAGACTGTGGCAAAGGAGTCATGCAAAAGAGATTAAAATATCAGTAAGGCTATTGATGAAGCAGATACTGGTTTATGCTCTTGGCAACGTAGAATTCCTACTCCTATACCCTAGAACTACATAGACTGACATCAGGTCTCCCAAGCGAGTTCTTTATTGCTAGGCTTACCTTACATGCTTTCTGCAGGTGAGAAGATCACAAAGAGAATAAGTGACACATGCTCAGTTTCTGCTCCCAAGTTTAGGAGTCAGTTAACTTCCCTGAGAAAAGAGCAGGAACAGAGAGAAGCCCAGTCACACTTATCCATAACTCTCCACGTGAAAATACAAAGTCAAGGGAAAGAATCTCACTTTCCTTGCCCAACTGCAACAGGTAAGTTGTACCACTGTATTAAAAAAATCAGCAAAAAGCAAAAATGATTTTCCATTTTTATTAATCACAACAAAACTTCTGCATATTTTAAAATAATAAATATGGATATGGATATGGATATGTAAAACCTACCATTTATTTAATGTACAGACAGGGCTTAGTACCTGTGTGGATTTTCAAGCCCTTTTCAACAACATCATAGTGGCTCACTTGAGATCCACAGCTTCATACCATTTCTAAAAGGGAGGGACTATTATAAGCCTCACATTATAGTACTGTCAGAGGATGATCATCCAATAAATATTTGTTTAATAAAAATAGAAATTTTATACCAATTTATTGTTTAAAGCTTTCAATGACTCTCCAAGGATATTTTTCAATACAAACCCTCTCCTTCCATAAGCCTAATATACTCATTAGCCTCCATCCTGAATGACATATTCCTGCCTCTTGTCCTCTGGCTTATATTCTCCTTATTCCCTCTGAGTAGCAGGGGGCTCCCAGGCCTATAGAAATTCTCCCTTTCCTTCATAGCCAATCATAAATTCTATTTAGCCCAGTAAGCATTTTGTGGCTATTCTTGACTATAGAGCTTTCTTTCTTCTCTGAACCTAAAAACAACGGTAACATTCTGTTTGATATTAAATCAGTATCTCATGACACATTAGTTTTTCAGGCCTGCATTTATAACTAATATTTTTATTGTTAGCTACTTTTGTGGTTGTTGTTCTATACTTTTTTATTTTTATTTTTTATTTTAATAGCTTTAGGAATACAAGTATTTTTTGGTTACATGGATAAATTGTAGGAACCTCCCAATCTCCCCCTCTTCTAAGTCTCCAGTGTCAGCTATACCACACAGTATGCCTTTGTGTACCTATAACTTAGCTTCCAATTATAACTAGGAATATGTGGTATTTGGTTTTCTATTTCCAAGTTACTTCACTTAGGATAATGGCTTCCAGTTCCATACAAGGTGCTGCAAAAGACATAATTTCATTCTTTCTTATGGCTGAATAGTATTCCATGGTATATATACCACATTGTCTTTATCCAGTCATCAGTTGATGGACACTGAGACTGATTCCATATCTTTGCAATTGTGAATTGTGTTGCAATTAACATATGAGTACAAGTGTCTTTTTAATATAATAACTTCTTTTTCTTTGGGTAAATACCCAGTACTTGGATTGCTCAATAGATGGTAGATGTGCTTTTAGTTCTCTGAAAAATTGCCATACTGTTTTCCATAGAGGTTGTACTAATTTACATTCCCACCAACAGTTTATAAGCATTCCCTTTCTTCTGCATCTGAGCCAACATCTATTGCTTTTTGACTTTTTGAAAATGGCCATTCTGACTAGGGTGATGTTGTATATCTGTGGTTTTCATTTGCATTTCTCTGATGATTGGTGATACTGAGCATGTGTTTGTTGGTCATTTGTATGTCTTCTTTTGAAAAATATCTATTCATATTGCTTGTCTACTTTGTAATGGGATTATTTGTCTTTTTTCTTGCTGATTTGTTTGAGTTCTTTATAGATTCTGCATATTAGCTCTTTGTCAGATGTATAGTTTGGGAATATTTTCTCCCATTCTGTAGGTTGTCTGTTTACTTTGTGGATTATTTCTTTTGCTGTGCAGAAGCTTTTTTATTTAATTAAATCACACTTATTTCTGTTTTGTTGGATTTGCTTTTGGGATCAGTGCCCTAAATTATTTGCCTAAGCCAATATCCAGAAGAGTTTTTCCTATGTTTTCTTCTAGAACTTTTATGGTTTCAGGTCTTACATTTAAGTTTTCAATTAATGTGGAGTTAATTTTTATACATGGTGAGAGATAGGAATCTAGTTTTCATTCTTCCATATGTGGCTATTCCATTTTCTCAGCACCATTTATTAAATAGTGTGTCCTTTCCCCAGCGTATATTTCTGTCTGCTCCGTCAAAGATCAGTTGGTTGTAGGTATTTTGCTTTGTTTCTGGGTTCTGTATTCTGTTACATTTGTCTATGTGCCTATATTATATCCGTACCATGCTATTTTGGTTACTATAGCCCTGTAGTATAACATGAAGTCAGGTAATGTGATGCATCCAGATTTGTTCTTTCTCCTTAGGATTGCTTTTGCTATTCAGGCTTTTTTGGTTGGTTCCTTATGAATTTTTGGATTGTTTCTTCTAATTCTGTGAAGAATGACATTGGTATTTTGATAGGAATTGTACTGATTCTGTAGATTGCTTTGAGCAGTGTGGTCATTTTCACAATATTGATTCTTCCAATCCATGAGAATAGGATGCTTTTCCATTTGTTTGTGTCATCTGTGACTTCTTTCGTTGGCATTTTGTAGTTCTTCTTGGAGAGACCTTTCACATCCTTGGTTAACTGTATTCGGTATTTTGTTAATATTATATTATTTTGGAGTTGTTGTAAATGGGATTGAGTTCTTGATTCCATTTTCAGCTTGGTCATTGTTGGTGTATAGCAGAGCTACTGATTTGTGTTTATGTTGATTTTGTGACTTGAGCTTTAGTGAATTCATTTATCAGACCTAGGAGTCTTTTGGAGGAGTCTTTTGGGTTTTCAAGGTATAAGATCATATCATAAGCACAAGAAGATAGTTTGGCTTCCTCTTTTCCAATTTGGATGTTCTTTCTTTCTTTCTCTTGCCTAACTGCTCTAAGACTTCCAGTACTGTGCTGAATAGAAGTGATGAAAGTGGGCATCCTTGTCTTGTTCCAGCCCTAAGGGAGAATGCTTTCGACTTTTCCCCATTCAGTATGATGTTGGCTGTGGGTTTATCATATATGACTCTTATCATTTTGAGGTATTTTAGCTACTTTTAAATTCTACCCTCACAGTGAGCTAGTGCTCCATTTGGTGTTTCGTTTGTGTGTGTGTGTGTGTGTGTGTGTGTACGCTTCTATTTTATGCTTCACAGAAAAAAACCCTCTTTGTAGTCATTTACTTCACAGAGACAAGAAATATGGTAACATAAAGGTAAATAATATAAATATGTGACTTGAATCCTTGAAAAGTCTGGCAGAACAAAAACATTGACAAATAATATAATTATTTAAAATACTGAAGAAGAATATATTGCAATGACAATGTGAAAACATGTTTTCGTATCTCCAGTCTCAGTCTTGTTAGAAGTATGTTCAGAAGTGAATGACTGAATGAGAAGTGAAGTGTTCACAGGTGAAGGATAAGTTCAGAAATCTGAATTTGGTCCCACAGAGCAATTAATATTTCTCAATTATATGAATTACAGTGACCACTTCAGTGGTAATCAAGTCATTTGTCATTTATTGTTCTCTCTCATCAAGGGATAAAGAAAAATAAAACATGAAAGTTACTTGAAAAATAATGATGAATCTACATGCTGAGAGAAAAGCATTGTGTTCTAAATGACAACAAACAGCTGAACCCAGGACTCACTTATTTGGTCAATTAATATACATTCGAAGCTGTGAAACTGTCATTTCTATACATAATAATAAAACACCATTAATGGAAATACCTAAAGGAACTACATTTGCTTTCTCAGAGAATTACATGCTATAAAAGTAAGTTAATGTGATAAACATTTTACAATATATTTAGACTTTTAGGAAACTTTTTTCTTTTTTTAAAAAATTAATGTGATTTAGGAGGCCACCTGAAGATATTCAGCTTTTGATCACATAAAATTCTGGCTTTAATTATTTAATATGATTGTGTACCTCCAAAAAGCTTAAGAAACTTTTAGCTAAATGAAGGAATCTTTAAGATGACAAAATAAGGATTAGTCACATATCTGCTTTTCCACCATCCTTGTTACCATTACTCTACCAGCATTCCTGCAAAGCAGATCAGCAATATTTGTGTGTTTTGAAACTCTTCTGGTTTCCTGGCTTCTAAGATCCAGTCCATCACCAAGTCCCATGATTGGTCCACTCTTGTTGTCTCATGTCCATGTTAAACTAGGTTTCAGCATCATACATGCAGATTAATGCCACTGCCTCTGAATTCATCTCCCTTCTTGTACAGCTTCACTGCATCCTATATACCACCATTAGAAGAATCTTTGAACACCATTATCCTCACATTATTCCTAGCCCCAAAACTCAAATACCTTCTAAATAACTTTTATTCAAATCAAAACTCTCTAACACAGTGCTGGACATGCCAACATGCCAAACTCACCTTCTTTATTTCATTTTCCATTCAACTCTATGCCAAGGCTCTACTTTGAGCTCATCTGCTTGTTGGATCAGCTTAACACTGAATTTGAACATGCCTTACTTCACAATTCTACTTCTTCAAGTTCTTCACCTATTTTAAAAGCCAGTGAAGAAGCACTTACAGAGGTAGAATAAGAATCTCCAGATATCCACTCCTTCATAAAAGTCACAGGAACACTCAAAAAATTGTCAAAATAAACTTTAGAACTTAACCGAAGGTTTGCAATAATTCATCAAGGATTTATTCAAGAAAATCATCAGAATTTTTGTGCAAACAGTTAACATTGTGTATTTAAATTTGTTCTAATCCCACTTCCATCTCCCCAGCTCCACAACAGTCTTGCAATCACAGTAACTCTTAAAACCAACATATACTAGACGGGGCTGAATGGGTTTGAAGTTCTACAAACAGCCTCATACTCACAGGGAATTCACAACATTTAATGTGTGCAGCAGCTCCCCGGAAAAGCCCCATTTATAGGACATGTCTTTATTTGACCTGATACAGAATCCATTCAGTGGGAAAGGCTCTATTCTAAAGATGTTAGTTAAAATCAATCCAGACCCATAGAATGTACATTAAGAATGAACACTAATGCAAACTATGAACTGAGGGTGATGACAATGTGTCAATGTAGGCTCATGAATTGTAACAAATTTAGCACTCTGATGGGGATGTTGATAATGTGGGAAGCTACACATATGTGTGGGGAACAAGGGAGATGTGGGAAATCTCTGAACTTTCCTCTCAATTTTGCTATGAACCTAAAACAGCTCTAAAAAACTAAAGTCTTTATTATAAACAAAACTATATATTTTTCTACAAATTTCTTCACAACTATATGTTCTCAGCTCCTTTCATGCTTTTCTGTGTTTGTCTACCTTTTGTGTTCCAGTGGTTGGGAATATTTTTGTGAAAAAAAAATATATTTCCATAAAGAAAATAAAGCTAGAAAAGTTGTTGCTATTAGACGTACTCTATAAGAAATATGAAATTATTATTTTAATTTTTTAATTTAAATTCTGTGTGGGTACACAGTAGGCGTATGTATTTATAGGGTACATGGGATGTTTTGATACAGGCATACAACGTGAAATAAGCACATTATGAAGAATGGGGTATCCAACCCCTCAAGCATTTACCCATTGAGTTTCAAACAATCCAATCACACTCTATTTTAAAATGTAGAGTTAAGTTATAATTTATTATAATCACCCTGTTGTGCTATCAAATAGGTCTTATTCATTTTTTCTAAGTATTTTTTGTACCCATTAACCCTCCTCACCTTAACCACAAACCTCGCACTACCATTCCCAGCCTCTGGTAACCATCCTCTTAATTAAACAAAAAAGTTTAATTGTTTTGCTTTTTAGATCCCACAAATAAACAAAACCATGTGATGTTTGTCTTTCTGTGCCTAACTAATTTCACTTAACATAATGATCTCCAGTTCAATCCATGTGGTTGCAAATGATTCGTTTAGATCTCATTATTTTTATGGCTGGATAGTACTCCATTTCATGTATGTACCACATTTACTTTATCCATTGATCTCTTGATGGACACTTTGGTTGCTTCCAAACCTTAACTATTGTAAACAGTGCTACAATAAACACAGGAGAGCAGATATCTCTTCAATATACTGATTTCCTTTTCTTTGGGTATATATCTGGAAGTGGGATCACTGGACCATATGGTAGTTTTATTTTCAGTTTTTTGAGGAACCTCCATATTATCCTCCATAGTAGTTGTACTAATTTACATTCCCACTAACAGTGTATAAGGTTCTCCTTTTCTCTACATTCTTACCAGCATTTTTTATTGCCTGTCTTCTGAATATAAGCCATTTTAACTGGGTGAGATGATAGCTCATTGTAGTTTTCATTTGTATTTCTCCAGTGATCAATGATGTTGAGCACCTTTTCATATGCCTGTTTTCCAGTTTTATATGTCTTCTTGTGAGAAATGTATATTCAAATCTTTTGCTCATCTTTTGGCAAAGTTATTAGATATTTTCCTATAGAGTTGTTTACACTCTCCATATATTCTGGTTATTAATCCCTTGTAAAATGAGTAGTTTGCAAATATTTTCTTCCAATCTGTGGGTTGTCCTTTCACTTTATTGATTGTATCCTCTGCTGTGCAGAAGCTTTTTAACTTGATGTAATCCCATTTTTCCATTTTTGCTTTGGTTGCCTGTGCTTACAGTATATTGCTCAAGAAATGTTTGCCCAGACCAACATCCTGGAGAATTTCCCTAAAGTTTTCTTATAGTAGTTTCGTGGTTTGAGGGATTAGATTTAAGTCTTAATTCATTTTGATTTGATTTTTGTAATTAATGACAGATAGAGGTCTTGTTTCATTATTCTGCATATAGATTTCCAGTTTTCCCATTACCATTTATCGAAGAGACTGTCTTTTCCCCAGTGTATATTCTTGGCACTTTAGTCAAAAATGAGTTCACTCTAGGTGTGTTTATTTGTTTCTGTGTTCTCTACTCTGTTCCATTGGTCTATGTATATATTTTTATGCCAGTATCATGCTGTTTGGTTATTGTAGCTTTGTAGTATAATTTGAAGTCAGGTAATGTGATTCTTCCCGTTTTGTTCTTTTTGCTTAGGATAATAGCTTTGGCTATTCTGGGGTTTGTGTGGTTCCATATAAATTTTAGGATTATGTTTTCCTATTTCTGTGAAGAATGTTATTGGTATTTTCATAGGGATTGTATTGAATCTGTACATTTCTTTGGGTAGTACAAACATTTGAACAATATTGAATCTTCCAATCCGTGAACATGGAATAACTTTCCATTTTTCTGTGTCCTCTTCAATTTCTGTATCAATGTTTTATAATTTTCATCATAGAGATCATTCACTTCTCTGGTTAATTCATTTGTTTTTAATCTTATGGGTGGCTATTGTAAATGGGACATTTTTATTTCTTTGTCACATTGTTCACTCCTGGCACATAGAAATGCTACTGATTTTTGTACGTTAATTTTGTATCCTGCTACTTTACTAAATTTATTAATTCTAATAGTTTTCTTGTGGAGTCTTTAGGTTTTTCTAAGATCATATCACCTGCAAACAAGGATAATTTCACTTATACCTTTCCAATGTGGATGCCCTTTATATCTTTCTGCTGTCTGATTGCTCTCACTAGGACTTCCAGTACTATATTGAATAATAGTGGTGACAGTGGGTATCCTTGTAATGTTCCAGATTTTAGAGAAAAGGCTTTCAGGTTTTCTCCATTCAATGTGCTACTAGCTATGGGTCTTTCATATATGGCTTTAATTATGTTGAGGTATGTTCCTTCTATTCTCAGTTTTTGAGGGTATTTTATTATGAAGAGATGTTGCATTTTATCAAATGCTTTTTCAGCATCAATTGAAAAGATCATATGGTTTTTATCCTTCATTCTGTTGATATGATGTATCTCATTGATTTGTGTACATTGAATCATCTTTGCATCCCAGGGATAAATTTCACTTAGTCATGATGAATGATAGAAATACTAAATTATTAAAGGGAGGCTTTCTGGCTGAAAAGAAAAGACAAGACAATAAACAGTAACATAAATTCACACTAAAAAAACATAAGAAGTGTGGGTAAAGGTAACTAATGGGTAAATATAAGATAGCATAAATGTATTTTTATTTATACTCTTTTCACTGCCCTTACACTTTAAAAAATCAACTGCATAAAGCAATAATTATAAATCTCTGTTGATGTGCTTATATGAAGATATAATTTATACAAAAGCAACAATACAAATAAGGGGCGAGGAAATACTGGGACAAAATTTTCTTTATATTATTGAAACTGTGTTGACATTAATTCAGAATAGATTGTTTTAAGTTAAAAAAATCAATTATATTGTGCACATGTACCCTAGAACTTAAAGTATAATAATAAAAAAACAATTATAACTTCCAGAATACCAAACTCAAAAATAACTTTTTAAAATATGTATGAAAAACATAAAATAAATTAAAAGGATAAACTAGAAAATATCTATTTAATACAAAGGAAGGGAGCAATGGAGGGCTAGAGGGACAATAATGATATAGGAAATATTAGAAACAAATAGCAAGATGGCAGGCATAACTCCTACCTTATCAGCAATTACATGAAATATAAGTAGATTCAACACTCCAAACAAAAGAAAGAGATGAGCAGAATGGACTCCTTTGGTTTTGTTTGTTTTTGGTTTTGCTTTTTTGGTTTCTTATAGACAGGGCCTTGCTATGTTGTGCAGGCTGGTTTCAAATTCCTGGCCTCAAGGGGTCCTTCTGCCTCATTCTGCCTGCCACAAAATGCTGAGATTACACACAAATCACTGCTCCAAGCCAAATAAATTTTGTTTAAAAAATGATCCACATGTTGTCCATAAAATATACACTTAATATTCAAAGACATTAATAGGTTGAAAGTAAAAATATGAAAAAAGATACGTCATGCAAATAACAACCAGAAGATACTTCAGTGACTATACTAATATTGAACAAACAGACTTTGAGACAAAACGTCATTAGAGACCAAAAAAAGACATTTTATAAAGATAAAACAGTCAATCAGGAAGACACAAGTATAAACATATATACACCTAAAAATAGGGCCTCCAAAACATGAATCAAAAAGTAACAGAACTGAAGGAAGAAATAGACAATTAAAAAATAACAGGTGGAGACTTCAATATCACACTTTCAATAATGAATAGAACAATTAGGCAGAACATCAATCAGCAAACAGAAGACTTAAACAACACTATAAGCCAAGTAGAACTAACAGACATCTATGGAATACTCTACCGAACAACAGCAGATTGTACGTTCTTCTTAAGTACACATGAAACATCTTGCAGAATAGACCATACAATATGAGACTTGCCATAAACAAGTCTCAATACATTTTAAATGTTTTATATCATACAGTATGTTCTCTGACCATAATAGAAAAAAATTAGAAAACAATAAAAATGAAAATTGAGAAATTCATGAATATGTGGAAATAATCAACATGCTCCTTAATTAGCAATGTGCCAAAGAAGAATCCCAAAAGGATATTAAAAGTAATTTCAAATGAATGAAAACAAAAACACAACATACCAAATCTTATGGAATGCCACAGTGCTTAGAGAGAAATTCATAGCTGTAAGCCTATTTTTAAAAAGACATAAATCAATTACAACCTTTAGCATTAAAATTAGAAAGAAATGTAAATTGAAAGCAAGAAGAAAAGAGGAAATAAGAGCAAAAATAAATGCAAATAAAGAATAGAAAAACAATAAAGAAATTCAAAGAAACGTAAGTTGTTCTTTGAAAAAAAAATACAATTGACAAAATTTCAGGTAGATTGAACAAAAAAAAGAGAGAGAAGATTCAAATTACTAAAATCAGGAATGAAAGAGGAGCTATCACTATCAACTTTACAGGAATAAAAAGGTTTATAAGGAATACTATGAATAACTCTATGCCAAAAAAACAGATAGGCTAGCTGAAATAAACAAAATCCTACCAAAACTGACTCAAGAAGAAATAAAAATATCTGAATAGACCTATAACAAGTAATAGATTGAATTTGCAATTTTAAAACTTTCCATATATTAGGGCCAGGCTCAGATGGCTTCAAATGTGAATTAAACCAAACACTTAAAGAAGACAATAAAAATCTTTCATAAATGCTTCTTTAAAAAAAAAACAAATAAAAAACACAAAAAAAGAAACACTTTCAAATTCATTTTAGGAATCTTGTATTACACTAATATCAAAACCATACAAACACATCACAAGAAAAGTAGACAGCAACATCCCTTATAAATGTAGACACAACAACCTTCAACAAAATGCTGGCAAACTAAATGCAATAATATACAAAAGAACTATATATCATGACCAAGTGTCTCAGGAATACAAGGCTGGTTCAACATATGAAAAACCAGTCAATATGATATACTATATTAATAGAATAAAGGACAAAATCCACATAATCATCTCAACAGACACAGAGTGCATTTGACAAAATGTAACATGCTTCTGGTCAGGCACGGTGGCTCACGTCTGTAACCCCAGCACTTTGGGATGCCAAGGTGAGTGGAACAACTGAGGTCAGGAGCTCAAGACCAGCCTGGCCAACATGGTAAAATCCCATCTCTACTAAAAATACAAAAATTAGCCAGGCGTGGTGGCGGATGCCTGTAATCCCAGCTACTTGAGAGGCTGAGGCAGGAGAATCGCTTGAACCCGTGGAGCGGAGTTGCAGTGAGCCGAGATCATACCACTGCACTCCAGCCTGGCAAGAGAGCGAGACTCCGTCTGAAAAAAAAAATAGAAAAAAAAAAAAGTAACATGCTTCCATGATAAAAGCACTCAACAAACTAGGAAGAATGAGAATTCTCTAAACCTGATAAAGGCATCTATGAAAAACCTACAGGTAAGATTCTATTTAATGGTGAAAAACTGAATATTTCCCCCTAAGATCAGAAACAAGAAATGGATGTCACTCACTATTTCCATTCAACACCATTGTACTGAAGGTTCTAGTCAGGGCAATAGATAGGAAAAACAATCATCCAGATTGGAAAGAAAGAAGTAAAACTATCTTAATTTGTGGATGACATGATCTTACATATGTAGAAAAGTCCTAAAGAAGCCACAAATACTATTTGAAATAATGGACAAGTTCAGCAAGTTTGCAGATACAAAGACAATACTAAAAAAACCAATTTTATTTCTATATGGTAGTAATGGGAAATGCAAAATTAAATTTAAATAAAACTTCACTTACAATGGAATAAAAAGGATAAATTACTTAGAAATGAACTTAACAAAAAAATCTAAGATTTGTACACCAAAAATTTAAAAACATAGTTGAAATAAATTAAAGAAGGCATAAATAAATGGTAAGACATTGCGTGGTCATGGGTTAGAAGACACAATATTTTTAAAATGTCAATAACCTCCACCAAATTGATCAACAGGTTCATCAAAATCCCTATAAAAAAATCTGTGGAGCTTTTTTCACAGAAATTCAAAAGCTGGTTCTAACATTTCTTTATATGGAAATATAAGGAACCCAAAATAGCCAAAAAACTCTGAAAACTGTGAACAAAGTGGGAGGAGTCACTATTTCCAATTTCAAAGACTACTAAAAATTTAGCTACAATAATAAAGACAGTGTGGGACAGCATAAGAATAGTCATATAGATCAATAGAAAAAATAGTTTTTTCAACAAATGGTGCTGGGATAACTGGATATCTATCCACATGCAAAAGAATTAAGTTGAATATCTACCTTATATAATGTACAAAAATGAACTCAAAGCCGGGTGCAGTGGCTCAAGCCTGTAATCCCAGCACTTTGGGAAGCCGAGGTGGGCAGATCACAAGGTCAGGAGATCCAGACCATCCTGGCTAACATGGTGAAACCCCGTCTCTATAAAAATACAAAAAATTAGCCGGGTGTGGTGGTGGGCGCCTGTAGTCCCAGTTACTTTTGAGGCTGAGGCAGGAGAATGGCATGAACCCAGGAGGCAGATCTTGCAGTGAGCCGACATCTCGCCACTGCACTCTAGCCTGGGTGACGAGCGAGACTCTCTCTCAAAAAAAAAAAAAAAAAATGAACTCAAAATAAATCAAACACCTACATGAAAGAGTAAACTCTACAAAACTCTTGGGGAAGAAGTACAGATAAATCTTCATGACCTTGGAAGGGTAATGGTTTCTTAGATATAACACCAAAATAACAAGTAACAAAAGAAATAAATAGATAAACTGAATTTTGTCAAAATTTAAAACTTTTATGCTTCAAAGGACATGAAGAAAGTAAAAAGACATTCATGGACTAGGAGAATGTGTTTAAAAATCATATATTTGATACGGGACTTATATTCAGACCATATGAAGAACTCATAACAATAAAAAGACAAATTATCCAATTTAAAAATGGGCAAAAGAATAAATATTTCTCTAAAGAAGATCTACAAATGGTCAATAAGCACATAAAAATAGTAAACATCATTAGTCATTAGAGAAATGCAAATCAAAACCACAATGACAAACCCCTTCTCACTACTAAGGTGATTAAAATAAAAAAGACTAACAATAGCAAATGTTGGCAAGGATATGGAAAAATTGGAACCTTCATACATTGCTGGCGGGATTGTAAAATAGTGTAACCACTTTGGAAAATAGTTTGGCAGTTCCTTAAACTGTTTAAATATAGAGTTACCATATGATTCCAATATTCTACCCCTTGTTATATATAACAAAGAAATTTGAAAACAAATATTCATACAAAAACTTGCACATGAATGCTCATAGCAGCATCGCACATAATAGTCAAAAGGGGTAAACAACCCAAATGCCTACCAACTGATGAATGGAGAAACATAGAATTGAATATTATTTTGTAATAAAAAGGAATGAAGTACTGATATGTTTTACAATATGGATAAACTGAAAATATTTGCTATGATACATTCTACAACATATATAAACTTTAAAAACATTATGCTAAGTGAAAAAAGACAGAAAAGGCCACATACTATATGATTTCATTTATATGGCATGTACGGAAAAGACAGATAACAGTGTATACCAACTTAGTGGTAGAAAAAAGGATGGCCAATATGGGACACCGAAGCTAATAAGACATGAGTACGATTAAATTATCAGTCTAGTAACACATGAGAAATGCCTGTGGCAACAGCAAGACCAAGATAAATGACATAAGAAGACAAATAAAATTGCAACTTCACTGGGAATAAGATTTGGTAGTTGAATTGGAAGATGCTGCCACTATGTTTCACAAAATATATAGAGAGAAATATATATAAACACATAGATATATGAACCCCTGTGAAATTCTGTGTTGTAAGAAAAAGGAAAAGAATAAAATTCTTTTAAAAATCTGCCTTGTGTTTGGATTGTGCCACCGCATGGTAATATCCGAATAAGTCTGGGTAATATGTTAATGAGCATACAGTTTGTTGGCATGAACAAATATTGAAATCAATAAATTACATCAGTTATCAAGGATTTCAATTCTCACTTCTGATTCTGATATCAGTGACAGTCAATGCAGTAGGTTTTTAAAATTCCTATCTGCCTTAGGTGTTCAGATCCATTTTCTGAAGCAGGTTTGAAGTCTGACAGTCTCTACCCAGACCCTGGTTCCTATGCTTTATTATGTGCAACAAGTCACTGAAACTGTGAGATTTCTTCATGTATAAAATCATAATGATAATATGTTTCTCAAAAGTTTGTATTGAGAATGAAAAAAAAATGTCCTGTGTAAGAGATCTAATACTACTTCTAGAACACAGTATGAGCTTTCTTTGAGGACAGCTTCATTGCCACTGCCTATGAGTTGAACTAAGCATTTCATGACAAGAGACCCTGGAATATAAGGAGTCTACAAACACCTACATTATTTGGTCATTCAGGCTGGGAGAATAAGTGACAAGAGCAATTGTTCCCAACATTAGCTGTGCATGTGGAACATCTGTGAAGCTTTTTAAATGCATATAGGTCTGAGACTCACCTCCCAACAACCCTCCAGCACCTGGTCCCATGCTGATAACCTTTCTCCTGTATAAAGTCTTACACAGTTTTCACTAATACTATACATAAAACTCTCAGTGTTTTCCTCTTTGGGCTAAAAATGCCTGCTATTTTAACTCTTCTGCTGCAAAACACTGTCTAATTATTGGATTATTCTTAAAACTCACCTTTGAGCCCTGGCTACATTATCTGACTGTCTCTTTGGTTATGTGGCGTCATTTATCATTGGTCGAACTTACTGGAAGTGAAAAGGAAGGTTACCGTAATTGATAGAGCTATTGATATAATTCTAATATACTATTAATTGCACAGGACATTTTAATTATATGATCCGTTCTTCATGAGACAACAAAAACCAAGGCATTCTAGACACCCATGAGGGAGCTCTATTTCTATGTCTGAAAATGAAATTAGACTTCCTGCTTTTATTTTTCCCTTCCCAAATGACATTTATATAACACACTTAAGTTCTGATGGAGTATGGCAAATGTATTTAACATTCGACCAATATTTATAGAGTCCTTTATTTCATAAGGGGTGAAAGCAAGCCCAGAATTTTTCCTGTCTTTTAACTCTTGAAATTGTCCCCTAAGAATATAAACAACCTAAAAGGTGAAGCAGAACATAGAAAATATCCCCTTGAATGATTCAATAATAACCTAATTTAAGCCTCCCTCTCCCCATGAGAAATGCTTAAACTCTCAGTGGGATTTGTTTGTTTAGGTCACAGCACTATTGGGAGACAAAGGGGTTACTGGGCTGTTGAAGTGTTTGCGGTTGATGACAGAACTAAACTTAAGGCACGTATTCTTTTCTTGGCTAGAATTTGATTAGCTTCATCATACTTTTGCTCTAGGGAGAAAGAATGGTATAGAAGAAATAAAAGAACCAAAGGAAGCCCTTCTATTTCAATTACTGTAGTGAATTTATCATCGTAAGATCAACAAACCACCATTTCCATGTACCTTTTGCGATATATATATCTCTCTTTCTTACAACATAAATTATATATATATCTTACAATATAAATTACATATATATATATAAAATCATTGCATCAGGGCTTCTTTATTGCTTTGCTTTTTTCTCAATGACATTGAGACTTTACCTGTATCCAATAACATTTGCCTTCCCTTCTATCCTCTTGCATGTTTTCATCTCATAGTGTCACATTGGTTCGTTATACCTAAAGATGGAATATTCTCCTCCTTTGGAGAAGAACCCCAAATTAGGCCAAAGGAATACTGAAAAATGTATGCACTTTGTAGTCAGAACCTGGGAAAAAAAATCCTAACTCTGTCAGATGAAATGGTCAAAGTTGAGCTGAATGTAAGGATTAAAATAGATGATTAATAAAATGCATCTGTAGACAGCTGGCACATAATGCCACTCAATAAATGACCATTTATAATTAATTCATTTATTCTACCTGCCTGGAGAAGTGACATCTAAGAGAAATAGACAATAGAAATAAAGTACAAATCTATCAAATAAGACAAAGTCAGTTAATTAGTAAGCATTCTTGAATATCTAATATATATACGGAAGGACTAACTAGAGAAAGACATGCTTTTCAAGAATTTATAAACTGGCTTACCATTCTAAAACACTTTCCATACAAATTATGCTGCATCAGATAAATTAGTAAAACTCCATTAAAACCTTAACCTATTTGTACTCTATGTTCTAGAAATCCTAACCACATCCAAAACCATACCACAAGTTTCCAGGGACATATTTCACATATCTGCCGCTCTCAAATAGGGGGATCAATAATTCTTCCCTACTGGGCTGTAGAGCAAAGAAAATGGGATCTCTGCCAAGTACAGGCAATCAATTCATGCTGGTGCCCACTGCAGAATTTAGGAGCTCCATGAAACCAGGAGTAAGGGAAGGCTAGACCAGGTTCTGAAAACTGAACGTTAAGGGTTCTACTTTACACATGATAAATACATACAGCAAAGTGAAAGAAATCAGATGGAGTCCGGTCAGTTCCAATGGAAGGGAAAATATTTAACTCTAACAAGATTGTGAGACGGTCTAGTTCTAGTAAGGGGAAAGGTGTTCAGTAAGGTTGGAGAAGTAGGCATTGATTAGCTCCAGGGTAGATGCAGTGTAGCAGATTGGGATAAACTCCAACAAAAAGGAGAATTGATTATTTTAGCAAGAGGGAACAAGACATCTCTGACATGGGTGGGAGAGGATGAATAAGCAAGAGGATGAGTGTCTGGATTAGGCTGAGATCCCTACAGCAGTGGGATGCTGGGTAGTCTCTAGGGGGAAATCTGTGGTAAAATTCCCATTAAGTGTGGTCTTGGGGAGAAAAAGAAAGGGGAATTCCAAGAACAAAGAACTTGGGTTTTGGAGTTAGACCGGGGTTTGCATCTGAGTTTTCCCCCTTACTTTCTAGATCTTAGACTTTAAGCAAGTCATCTAACAGTAAATATTTTCTTAATCACACAACTTTCTACAATAATGCCTACATCAAAGGACTCTCGTGTGGATTAGGAGATAACGTGGGAAATGCCTGGTATTGTTCAGACATACTTTCTTTTTATTTTCTTTTATTTTGGTCAAAAATACAAATTCTTACCATAAGAAGTTTATCTTTCTGACCAGGAGAGATGATTCAACCCCTATTTCATAAAAAAGACACAGGAGGAATATAGGAACTTGAACATCCAGGGATGTTATGAGGCACCAGACCTAGAAAGAAGTTGGAGGCTGAAATTTTAGCCCCAACTCTAAAGCAAAGCAATAGTATCATCTGGGAGCTGAATCCACCCAAAGTGAGGTGCCCTTTTCTAATTCTTTCAAAGGTTTTATATGGGATAATGGGTGATCCTGAAAGTGTCTCCCTAGCAGGTAGAATACAAACTACTTAACTGAGTGGCAAAAAGTCTTTCATGTTCAACATATGTAACTTTTCAGTCTTAAATGTTTTCTGAATTGAACCGAGCATTAGTGGGTAAGTGAAATATTCCCAAGTCCTATGTTCATAACCAATCTGTTGGGAATACATTGTTCAAATATTCTAAAACATCAACTATGTTTTATTTTCCTTTTCACATTATAACTCCCAAATTATATTCCAAAGGTAGAAGAGGTTATGCTAGATTTATTACAGAGGATATTTTCATGCAAAATTAAGGGATTGCAGACTACAAAACTGTTGGTAGAAGATTTGGTTTGTTTTTGAGGAACAAATTTATGCCCTTCACTGATGCTGTCCTGTATGGCAATGAACTAAATAAAAATTGTAGTTGATTGACAGTAAATATAAACCTGCAACAGCAACAAAATTTGTGTTAATTATGAAAAATATCAGACCAGTTGTACTGCCCATTACAGAGCAATACTGAATTTTCTGTTAAGAAAATTGGTCCATCTTTCCCTAATTTTATTTTGCCTTCCAAAAGGTAAGCCTGAAATATATAATAGCATATTGTCAGAATTCGTTCCACTGACTTCCACTAAATGGCTTCCAAAAATTTTGCTATAGCTTGCTAATTAAAGAGAGCAGCATCTCCTTGCATGGAATATCAGTTTCAAATTTCTTTGCCTGATCCTAGGTGGTTCTCTACCAAACGGCCCTTTCCTTTTCTTGTTAACTCTTTTGCTTTCTAATCCTCAACAGTTTAGCACATTAGGTGCTCAGTAAGTATCTGTGGAAAGAAAGAAGGAAGAAATAGAGGGATGGGCAGGATTACGAATGTTTTTTTACAGACGATAGAAATCCCCCCACCACCATTCTACAAAATACCTTTTGCATCTGACAAATATATGTAATGTTATTATTAATAATATATTATTTCAGATACTAACTTCTTTAAAAATGTAAATCTTCTTGGAGAATCAACATTTAGTAATGCAATTTACTCATCCATGCCATCCTAAGAAGAAATTTTGAACCCAGAACAGAGAGGGTAGTAGAAATTTGAAAAAGAAAAACAATAAGAAAAGGTAAACTCTAGAAAAGATAGTGCTCTTTGCCTTTGTTTTTGCTCAATATATTCATTCCTTTGGTGAACCATTAAAAAATTATTAGCTCCTATACATCTTAGAGATACAGACATTCAATCATTGGAAGTTGCAAAGATCAGCATTCCACAAATATTACCGGGTTCCTGCTATATGCCAGGGGCATAAGTGTAGGGAGCAAGATTGCCTACCCAGAATTGTGAAACCAAAATAGATAATTACAACTATGATTAATGAAATAATGGAGAACTGCCATGGGGACATAGCATATAACAAAAAGGCATACTAATGGGGAACTGGAGGTGGGGGTGAAGGTTAGGGAAGCTCATTACTGACTAGCAATTTACCTATATCTTTTTTCCAAAATGATCTTCCAACTAGAAACACAAGATCAGTTAACATAAAGAAGAAACCGAAACTCCAGATAGGTCATACAATAGTTACAGGGCATCAACCCACGTGAACAAAGTCAAGTCTCCAGCCCAGGTATACTATACCTCAGGGCACTGCAAGAACATACATATTGATTACTGTAAATAACTTCTGTAATTCTTTAGAAATCACAGTGAGTGTGATGGCAGAAGACTGGAGATGGGTAAATCTTTAATCCAATTTTCAAAATAGAAGTTGAGGCAAAAGACTAGGAAGTTTAAGATCAGTCCCTGCCAAAATTCTTAGAGTTAAGCAGATGGTTTTTGAAGTCTTAGTAAATAAACTGGTATTCATGAAAACCAACAGAATTTGCTAAATTCAGTTATGCTAAGATGAATTTATTTTATTCTTCCTCATTCTCTTTCTTCCTTCTTCTCTCCCTCACTCTTTTCTTTCTATCTTTCATAATTTCTGTTATTCAGCAAGTGCTTGTCCAACACTTCCAGGAATGCTTTACATAGAATGCTTGACAAGCAGGCTGTTAACCGAACCAGTGGTTTGCTTAGTGATAGCAATTAGATATTGCTTAGTAATAGCAATTAGACAAAAACTAATTTACCTAAGGAACATGCGTTCTATAGTCAATGCATGAACTAACCTAGTCCAGTGAATGTAAGATAAAGAAGACCCTGTTAGCCCAACATTTTGCAAACCTCCGCCATTCTGCAGACCCTGGTCAGAGTGGAAAATTCCACTGGGCTTGGACTATGAAAAACATCCTGCTGGATAAGGCCCAGGCCTAACCGCCTGACTGCAGAAAATTCCTCCCTTTTCGGCGACTAACCTCACTGTCCACCCCATTTCACAACAAGCCCAGATCCCTCCCGCTCGGACCTATAATTACCCCAATATGTAAGTGGCAGTGGGCTCCAGCATTAGCTGGTATCCCTTTCTGCAGATGTTTGTCCAGTAAACCTGTGTCGTTGTTGAGCCAGCAACTATTTCTCTCTCTGTCTTTCTTTTACCCCCACCTTCCCTTCAAAGCCTATAAGATCCCTAGTGGTTTCATGGTGCTCTCTATCTATTGAATTTCCTGTGTAACATTTCCACCAGTGTCTCGATAAAGTCCTAAGAATCACAGACATGTTTACATAAAGCATAGAAACATAACTAGCACTCTGTCAAAATCATCAGGGCTGCTTGCTCGAAATTCAAATTCCTACCTATCCCACAGATATACTTAGTCAAAATTTCCAGCCAAGCGGGGTGGCTCAGGTCTGTAATCCCAACACTTTGGGAGGCTGAAGCGGGCAGACCAGTTGAGGTCAGGAGTTCAAGACCAGCTTGACCAACATGGTGAAACCCCATCTCTACTAAAAATACACAAATTAGCCAGGCGTGGTGGCTGGTGCCTGTAATCCCAGGTACTCGGGAGACTGAGGTAGAAGAATTACTCGAACCCGGGAGACGGAGGTTGCAATGAGCTGTGGTTGGGCCACTGCACTCTAGCCTGAGTGACAGAGTGAAACTCCATCTCAAGAAAAAAAAAATTGAAGTCTGAAGTTGTGTAGAAATTTTTATTTTTAACAATCACCGCAGTTAATTATTTTGTACACTTAGGTCTAAGAAACCTCACTGAAATGTTTAAGACACATTACTTACCCACAATCACTAACCCCATGTGTATAGGGGGCCTAATTAAAATACAGCAACAACTATAAAGCTTCTGTAGATAAATGCTAAAATATCTCAAAGATTTGAGGGATCCTCCTTATCCTGCAATCCCTTTTGGTCTTGCTGCTTATCCTTGATTATCTTCCTCTGCTGCATTCTTTTGTTTGATCATTAATTTAAGTGCTATGCTCTAATTTGTTTTTAATTTGGATGATCCCTCTGTCCTAAGGATGTGTTTTGGTAAAACACTGGCATCCTTCTTCCAGCTCTACTTAGACTCCATAATACTCTATACAATCCCTGACCTCTACGTCCCAGCCTCCTGGGAGCACCTGACAACAAATATGGAATGAAGAAACTGATAGCACTTTCAGGGGTGTAAACAAAACACCTAAAACACAAAGTCTCTGATGCATTCTCTAATTTTATTTCTCACCATTTCTACTCCCATCTCTATCATCAATTCCAGCCACATAAAATAATTTTCAGTTCCTCAAATGCAACATCGTACTCAGCAATATCATGTCATACAATAAATCTTTTCCCTTCCCCATACCTCCATCTAATTTCTATCTATATCTCTTTAGTGCTCTCTAACTGTCTCCATCAAAGCACTTTTCACATTGAACTATGGAACTATGATCTCCACTAAAAGGTAAGCTGCTTTATGGCAGGAACCATAACCTAACAGAGTGTCAGATTCTTAGGACATGTTTACTATAAGTAGGAAGGGAATGGAAGGGAGGTGAGGGGAGGGGAAGGGGGGAGCGGAGG
>NW_012110919.1:10833566-10901076 GCF_000951035.1 Colobus angolensis palliatus
AGGCAGGGGAAGGGAAGAATACCCTAGAGCACACAGGTGGGAGTGTCTGGGAGGAGCAGAAAAGACTTCAGAAAAGAGATGACATTTGAGCTATGTCTTAGAATGGTAGAGAAACTAAAGTGAGAAGGCAGACATTTCTCTTCACCACAATGGCCAATAACCTTTTTCGAGACACAAAAATCTCTGGCATGAATTAGTGTAACAGTTCCCTACTAGGTGTCACTATATCCAATATTTACTGTCTCCTAGCCATTTTCCACAGTTCAGCCTAGTGGCCTTACTAAAATGAAAATCTGAGTATGTCCTGACTTTTAGTGTAGGTTGCAAGATTGCTTATAATCTGGCTCCTGCTTGCCTCTCCAGATGCAGGGCCACCTCCCCCACCACACACACACACATCTTAAACACTGTTCCAATCATATATGTACAGTTCCTGGCATGTGCCAAGCTTGTCCTTTTACCCCTGGGCCTATGCACCAAGAACACTCTTACGTTAATTTGTGCCTGGATGACCCCTAGTGCTCCTTTAGGGCTCAGTTTCTACATCAGTTCCTGTAGGACTCAGTTTTTATATCATTTCCTTGTGAATGACTAGGTCAAATCACCTATCATATACTCTTACAGAATTCTACATTGATCACAATTATAATGAAATAATTGTGAAATATTTGTCTTCCAAAAAAGATTACGAGTTCGAAGAAAACAGGCAGTTGGTCTTTTTCTTCATTGTCTCCTCCATGTCTATCATGGTGTCTGGCACAAAGAAAATGTTCAGTAAATATTTGTTGGCTTAATGACCAAATTGAAGTAAATGCACAGACAAATGTTTTTATTTCCAATTAGATTTTAAGCAAATGAGGGCAAGTTTCATGTCTGTCTTATTCATCATTGTATTCCCACTGTCTAGCACAGTGTCTGGCACATAAAACTCTCACTAAGTAGTTGTAAAATAATGAAAAAATGACAGAGCAAATGAACATGGCATCCTATCTTTCTAAAGTTATATTATGGCTTGGAATTAAATTATAAAACAATGATTGAATATCAAAAATCATAAACAATAACATGGTTGTCCCTCAGTATCCAAGGGTGATTGATTCTAAGACACCACTCCCCCAGTCCCACGAACACCAAAATTCACAAATGTGCAAGTCCCTTATAGAAAATGGTGTTGTATTTACATATAACCTAGGAACATGCTCCCGTATTCTTTAAATCATCTCTAGATTATCTATAATAACTAATACAATGTAAATGCTATGTAACTAGTTGTTATACTATATTGTCTAGGGAATAATTACAAGAAAAAAAGTCTGTATATGCTCAAGACAAACACAACCATCTATTTTTTTCTAAATGTTTTCCATCCATGGTTGATTGAATCCATGAATGCAGAATCCACAGACACAGAGAGCTGACTTTGTATCACAAAAAAAGCTTCAACAGCTATAAACATTTGTCATAACTTAAAGTTATAAAAAAATAGGCTCTATATCCAATAAAACATGCATACATATATTTTTCACAATAGTTGGAGCTTTCAATGTAAAATAAAGCCTCCATAGGCCACATAAATTTTTGCTAGGTAAACCAAGTATACTAGGTATAGAAATATTCAACAAAAATTTAGCAAGCCTTTCTAGAATTTAGAAATTCTTTTAAGGAAAATTAGGATAGCCCTCATCATTAAACCAGGTTGGGGTTTATTAATATTTTCCTTGAATGAAAGTTGATATTATTCAATGCAGTAACCAAATATCTGAAGATCTCATTTAAGGTCCTTCTATGAGAGGATTTAGAAGACTGGAATCATCATTATCTAATACCGTTGCTTTGGATGCTTTTTTCCTATGCTCTTTGACTTTATTTGTAGTAGACTAAGAGTATTAGATCAAGGGCCAGATGGTAAATATCTTAGGGTTTGCTGGCCATATGCTCTCTGTTTCTACTACTCAACTCTACTGACACAGCATGAAAGCAGTCATAGACAATACATAACAGAATTCATGTGGCTGTATTCCAATAAAACTTTACTTACACAAACAAGCAGCAGCAGTTTGTTCTGTAGGCCAGTTTGCAGATTACTCTTAAGTAAACATTTGCTGTTTTAACTGCCTAGCATTCATTTACAATTCATTTGCTAAAGGCACCTTGATTTTTATTTGCAGGATCATCTCTCCTCCACTCCAAACCCATGTAGTTGGACTGGAGTTGACCCCTGGCCTATAGGGCCAGAATTAGTCAGATGGCCCAAGACTGTCCAATTAGAATGTCTTTACCTTAGCTTCAGTGATTGGTTCAAGGTTGAACAAATGAACCACGATGGTCTACTGTGTCTCAATCCTGGGACTTTTTGGACAATTGAGAAACATTTTTATGGTGGGGTTACAATGTAAGCCTTCAGATACTAGTAGAAACCATGTAGAGAAAACGTGCCTGTGGGTGATGCCAACACAGAAGAAAGCAAAGCCCAGATGAGAAGAGAAAGAGAGAGACCAAATCCAGAGGGCCTCATCTGAGCAACTCAACCTAGTTGTGCCTAAAGACACATCTCAGCCTACACCAGCTACAACCAAAAGAGATCCAAATTCAACTGCATGGATAACATCAAGAAAAGTCTTAAAGGAGAAAAGTAACCCAATTGAGAAGCCTATGAGATACTGTGGAAGGTACAGTTATATATTTCTGAGCCACAGCAGAAGAGTGAGAGGAATAAGGAAGGATAGATAGCCACGGAATGGATATGAGTCAGGGATTTTTTAAACCATGAAATGCTAAAACAGTCTTTCCCTCCCACATTAGTATCTAAAGAGTCTGTAATTACAGAACCTACAAATTGCTCCACAAACTGGGGGGTAAAGGTGGAAGATGGAAAGGAGAGTCATTAGTTAAATCATCCTGAATAAGAAGATAATATACAAAATCTCCCAAAGGAGTATTTGCCTGTAATCTACTAAAGCCTTAAAATTCAGGGATAGGGTCCCCATTCAAACAGAGCTTGCTGTTTTCTACTGCACTAACCCTAACCCATGAAGAAAGGAAGCTCAGATCTTTAAAGAGGGGAGCATCTCAGGTCACTTTGGTCCAAGATTGGAATTTTTTTTGTTACCTTTTATTTGAGGTTGAGGGGTACATGTGCAGTTTTGTTATATAATTTGTGTGTCACAGGGGTTTGGAGTACAAATTATTTTGTCACCCAGGTAGTGAGCTTAGGATCCAATTGGTAGTTTTTCAGTTCCCACCCTCCTCCTACACTCTATCCTCAAGTATGACCCAATATCTGTTGTTTCCTTCTTTGTGTCCATGTATACTCAATGTTTAGCATCCACATATAAGTAAGAACATGCAGTAATTGGTTTTCTGTTCCTGTGTTAGTTTGCATAGGATAACGGGCTCCAGCTCCATCCACGTTGCTGCAAAAGACATGATCTCACCACATTTTCTTTATCCAGTCTACCATTGATGGGCATTTACATTGGTTCCATGTCTTTGCTATTGTGAATAGTGCTGCAGTGAATATACACATGCATAGATCTTTATGGTAGAATAATTTATATTCCTTTGACTATATACTCAATAATGGAATTACTGTGTCAAATGGTAGCTCCATTTTAAGTTCTTGGAGAAATTGCCCAACTACCTTCCACAATGGTTGAACTAATTTACATTCCCACAGGCAGTGTACAAGCATTCTCTGTTCTCTGGAACCTTGCCAGCATCTGTTATTTTTTGACTTCTTAATAATAGTCATTTGGACAGTGTGAGATCATTGTAGTGTCTCATTGTGGTTTTGATTTGCGTTTTCTGTAATGATTAGTGATGCTGAGCATTCTTTCACATGCTTGTTGGTTGCGTGTATGCCTTTTGAAAAGTGTCTGTCCATGTCCTTTGCCCATTTTTAAATGTAGCTGTTTGGTTTTTGCTTGTTAATTTTTTCAAGTTCCTTGTAGATTCTGTATATAAGACCTTTGTCAGATGCCTACTTTACAAATATTTTCTCCCATTCTGTAGGTAGTCTATTTACTCTTTTGATAGTTTATTTTGCTGTACAGAAGCTTTTTCATTTAATTAAGTCCCATTTGTCAACTTTTGTTTTTGTTGTAATTGCGTTTGGCATCTTCATCATGAAATCTTTGCCAGGGCCTATGTCCAGAATGGTATTTCCTAGGTTAACTTCTAGGGTTTTAGAGTTTGAGGTGTTACATGTACGTCTTTAATCCATCTTGAATTGACTTTTGTATACGGTGTAAGGAAGGAGTCTGGTTTCAATGTTCCACATATGGATTTCAGCTTTCTTGAATTTGTTGAGAACTGTTTTCTGGCCAATTGTGTGGTTGCTTTTAGAATATGTGCCATGTGCAGATCAGAAGAATGTATATTATGTTGTTTAGGAGTGGAGAGTTCTGTAGATGTATATTAAGTCCATTTAGTCGTGTCAAGTTTAGGTCCCAAATACCTTTGTTAGTTTTCTGTGTCAATGATATAACACTGTGAGTGAGATGTTGAACTCTCTCAACTCACTTTTGTAGGTGACCTGTCCCTTTTCTCCAGCTGCCTTTAACAATTTTTCTTTTATTCAACCTTGGAGAATCTGATCACTATGTGTCTTGGGGATGGTTGTCTTATATAGTATCTCACAGTGTTTCTCTGCATTTCCTGAAGTTGAAGGTTGGTCTCTCTAGTGATGCTGGGAAAATTTTCCTGAATAATATCCTCAAATACATTTTCCACGTTTCTTGCTTTCTCTCCTTCTCTTTCAGGGATGCCAATGGGTCATAGATTTGGTCTCCCATATTTCCTGAAAGTCTTGTTCATTCTTTTTTATTCTTTTTTCTTTATTTTTGTTTGACTTAGTTAATTCCGAGTACCAGTATTTGAGCTCTGAGAGTCTTTCTTCAGTGTGATCTATTGTGTTATTAATACTTGAAATTATATTATGAAACCCCTGTAGTGAGTTTTTCACCCCTGTCAGATGAGTGTGACTCCTTAAAATGGCCATCTCTTCTTTCAGCTCCTGTATTATTATTTTATTGTATTTCTTAGATTCCTTGGACTAGGTTTTGACTTTCTCCTGAATCTTGATTTTTGCTCCTATTCATATTCTGAATTCTATGTCTGTCATTTTGCCATTTCAGCCTGGTTAACAACCATTGCTAGAGAACTAGTGTGGTCATTCTGAATACAAAGACAATCTGGCTTTTCAAGTTGCCAGAGTTCTTTCACTGATTTTATTATCTAGGCAGGCTAATGTTCCTTTAATCTTTGAAGAAGCTGTCCTTTAGATCAGGTTTTTTGCTTTTATCTCTCTGACGCCCTTGAAGGTTTATAGTATAAGGTGGATTCAGTCAACTGGCTTTGTTTCTGGAAGACTTTAGGGGACTAAGGCTCAGCTCAGCACTTCTGGGCTGTGTGCTCTAACTCTTACGGGCTTTTACCATGCCCCCAACTCCGTTCTCTGACCCCTTGCAGTTAAGAATCTGCTGTGGTAGAACGGCTGAAGTATTCTCAGACTGTTAGCCACAACGCTACAATGGAGAGTGTAATACGCCCAAGTGCTTCATCAGGGCAATGGCAGAGATCTGTGCTCACTCATTCATGCCAGTAGTGCAGTGGGGATGCACACACATTGGCTTGGGGAAGTATCCATGTGATGAGGTCAGTGGGAGTGGAGTGGCAGTATTCCTATGCATGCTCACACTGGTGGCAGTGGCAGTGGGGCAGGGGCAAGGCATTCGCAGAGATGAGGTTGTCAGAGTCCATGTGCACATCCACACAGCAGCAGCGCAGTAGGGTGCCCGTGCAACAGCGAGAGCAGGATAGCATGGTGCGCCCACACTGGCAGCAGTGGGGTGGCGGGGTACACACACGCATGCCAGCATCGGATGGGAGGCAAGGTCTACTCGCACATGCGCCAGCAAAGCAATGTGTGTTTGTCGGGGGAGGGGGGTGGTCCATGTGTGAGTAAGTGCCAGAAAAGCAGTAGCAGGGAGGCTGTAGTGGGTGAAGTTGTAGGGGGGTTGGTGTGTGTCAACAAGAGCTAGTCTGCTGGAGCTCTCCAGTAGTCATGCACAGACTGCCAGTGAAAGAGCTATGACGAGATCCTTCAGGAAGCACCTTGGTTGGGCTTGCCAGGCTGAACTGCGAGTGTTGTGGCCAGGCTGGAGCCCCAGGAGAGGCCAGCAGACAGAGGGGCACTCAGATTGGACTAGACCCATCACATGGGCAAGACCACCCTGCTCTATCCAGGTCTAACAGTTGCCCAAAAGCTAAAGCCTCCCAGAGGAGCATGGCAAGCCTTGGAGTACAGGTATCCCCGGCCATGCTCCACTTCAGCCATTCCCATGCCAAACCTTCTGCCCCTTCCACCTATCTAGGCAGCTCTCCCTGCCAGCTCAAGTGTCTGTGGGGGTTGTGGGGTGTCCTGCTGCTAGGATTCTTGAAGTCCATGGCAAGAGCAGGTCACTCCTTCCCTGTTCAGCTCACCCCTTCCTCAGGAGTTCCTGGGGACCAGTAATGAATCTTGGTGCACCGAAACCCTGTGCACTGTTCCCAGCTTCCTCCCTCTTCTGCCCAGCAACTGCATCCTCTCTCCATCCGCTCTCAATGCCTTCCCTCTGAAGATCTGCTCAGAATGTACCAGTCTTCCCAATGTTCTTGTTTCTCCGTGAAAGATGTGCCTCCTAGTTGTATCTAGTTGGCCATTTTGACTCAGATCAGAAATTGCCATTTTAAAAATCAGATCTTCATTGAGACTTGTATCAAGTCAGGCTGAAAGGCTTAGATTTTTAAATTAGGGCTGATTTTGCACAATATTCTAGAAGTTTCTTTCTCCACATTAAATGAACGTTTATGTCAAATACTTGTTCTAGACCTTCCCACATCTCTCAATCAGTGATGACCATTAGTATTCATATAAATTCAAGTATTTATGTACTTGACAAATTAACAAATAATTTGTTAAGATGATCACATAGAATTAATATTACTAGTTCCAGTTGCATGGCAGAGAAAAGAAAGCAGAATCAGTATTTTCTGAAAACCTACTTTGTTGTAGGCATTATATTAACTTGTCGATTTATAGCTACATCCTTGTATAACCCTCACATAATTCAATGAGGTAGGTTTTATTTTCCCTGTTCTCAGAAAAAGAAACAGGTTCAACAAAATTAGGTAAGCTGTACAAATAACATACTTAATAACAAATGTCTGAAATCTTTCTGCAATACCCTAGTGCCTACTATCCCTGGAAACAAAGAGAAAAATCTCTGTGGATGGTGAAGATAAGTATCGCTGCTTAAATTTTGATATAAAAATCACATAGAGGATGCTTACATGCAACAGATAATATCCAAAGAATGCATAGGAAAAAAATTCCTTCCTTAGAGGATTTAAATCTAATCTTTGAATAAAAGTAAGACCTAAAATAATTGTAGAAGAAAAGACAAAATACAATGAGGCCTCAGTCAAGTATTTCAGTATTTCAGAAAATGAAGAATTTTATATGATATATTTATTTAAAGCAAACATTTTATAAAATAGTAAGAAGCATTCAATACAGCTGAGGTATGTACACCTGGGGCACTAATTTGGTTATTTCTAGGCTAGAAAGTGGTTTCATGTTTAGTTTACTGCTTTCTGAAGAGGGGTTGATCTCTAATTGACTGTAAAGTTATGGGGAATTCTAGTTGCTTATTTTATTTGTTCCTGTAATATTAATTTCTTATAATCTCCAAGCAAGATATATCATTATCTAATGTTCACTTGAGTATTGAATACCACACATTTCCTCAATAGCTATGTTGTTTTTTTCACATAGCCCAGCACATTTTTCCTCAAAGTAAAATAGAGCTTTCTATGATTTTTTTAAGAAAAAAAAAGATTCAAATTCAGCTGGAGATCCTCTAGAACCTTATCTGTATCCATTTCTTTCTCTTGTTCCCTAGCTGTGATCTTTAAAATAAAGTTGATATGCAGGCATACCTTGGAGATTGTGATTTTGATCCATATCAATGAAGTTAATATCACAATAAAATAAGTCATACAACTTTTTTCATTTCCTGGGACATATAAACATTATACTTACACTATACTATATTCTACTAAGTGTGCAATAGCATTGTATCTATAAAAGCAATGTACATACCTTAATTTAAAAACATTCTGTTGTTAACAGGCTAACAATCATCTGAGCCTTCAATCAGTTATAATCTTTTGGCTGGTGGAGGGTCTTGCTTCAGTGTTGATGGCTGCTGACTATTCAGGGTGGTGGCTGCTGAAGGTCAGGGTTGCAATGGCAATTTTTTTTTTTTTTTTTTTGAGATGGAGTCTCACACTCTCACCCAGGCTGGAATGCAGTGGTGCCACCTCAGCTCACTGCAAGCTCCACCTCCTGGGTTCATCCATTCTCCTGCCTCAGCCTCCCGAGTAGCTGGGACTACAGGCACCCACCACCACGCCTGGCTAATTTTTTGTATTTTTACTAGAGATGGGGTTTCACCGTGTTAGCCAGGATGGTCTCGATCTCCTGACCTTGTGATCCGCCCTCCTCGGCCTCCAAAAGTGCTGGGATTACAGGCATGAGCCACCGTGCCCAGCCAGCAATTTCTTAAAATAAGACAACAATGAACTTTGCCATATTGATTGAATCTTTCTTTCATGAACAATTCTTCTATAGCATGTGATGCTGTTTGATAGCATTTTACCCAGAGCAGAACTTCTTTCAAAATAGGAGTCAATCCTCTCAAACTCTGCCACTGCTTTATCAACTAAATTTCTGTAATATTTTAAATCCTTTGTTGTCATTCCAGCAACGTTCACAGGATTGTTGAGGGATTGTTCACAGGATTGATGAGGCCTCATTGTGTGTTGTCTTTTCTTCTACAATTATTCTGGGTCTTACTTTTAATTCAAAGACTAGATTTAAATCCTCTAAGGAGGAAATTTTTTTCTTATGCATTTTTTGGATATTATTTGTTGCATGTAAGCATCTTCTATATGATTTTTATATCAAAACTTATGAAGCAATGTTCCTCAGGAGTTGATTTTGTCTCAAGAAACCACTTTTTTTTGCTCATCCACAAGAAACAATTCCTCATCTGTTCAAGTTTTATCATGAGATCACAGCCGATCAGTCCCATCTACAGGCTCCATTTCTAATTCACCCACTATTTCCACCACATTTTCAGTTCCTTCTTCTACTGAAGTCTTGAACCCCTCAATATCATCCATGAGGGTTGGAATTAACTTCATCTAAATGCCTGTTAACGTTGATATTGATATGTTGACCTCCTCCCATGAATCACAAATGTTCTTAATAGCATGTAGAATGGTAAATCCTTTCTAGAAGGTTTTCAGTTTACTTTTCCCAGATCCATCAAAGGAATCATTATCTATGGCAGCCATAGCCTTACATTATATATTTCATAAAAAAGACTTGAAAGTCTAAGTTAATCCTTGATCCGTGGGCTTGCAGAATAGATGCTGTGTTCACACAGATAAAAACAACACTAATATCCTTATACATTTCCATCAGCAATCTTGGGTGACTAAGTTCATTGTCACTGAGTAGTAATACCTTGAAATAAATTTTTTGAGCAGTAGTTCTTAACATTGAGCTTAAAATACTCAGTAAACCATGCTGTAAACTGATGTGCTTTCATCCATCCAGGCTTGATTGTTCCATTCTTAGAGCACAGGCAAAATCAATTTTGCATGGTTCTTAAGGGCCCTGTGAATGGTCTACGAGCATTGGCTTCAACTGAGCATCACCGGCTGCATTCGCCCCTAACAAAAGAGTCAGCCTGTCCTTTGTAGATTTGAAGCCAGGCATTAACTTCACACCTCTCTAGCTTTGAAAGTCCTAGATGGCTTCTAGGCCATCAATGATTTTCTAGATATGGATATTTCATCATTTATTCACTCGGTTCCCTAGAGATGAAAATTTGGATTGTACTTGTTTTGTTTTGGTTTTACACCATTACAAACAGGATTGCAATCAAAATTTCTAGGCACATTGAATAAAATTTCTCTAGAGTTCATACCTACATGTGAAATTGTTGAGCTCACGGAAATTTGCCAAAAGGTTCATACAAAAATATTTACCACAGCACTGTTTACAAAGCTAAAAATTGGATACACTGAAATTATACCAACCAATGGCAGAACAGATATATAATTTTAAATATATTTATGCAATGCAATTAAAGAGAATTGTATAGACACATACATGTTGATACAGAAAGACGCCCAAAATTGATCGCTCAGTGAAAAAAAAAAATGAAGTTATAATGCTCTATATAAAATTATCCCATTTTTTATAAAAATAAATGACAAAATAATATATGTGCATATTTAGAGAAAAATTAGAGAACAATTTACAAAATTCATGT
The DNA here is from genome assembly GCF_000951035.1 of Colobus angolensis palliatus. NCBI lineage: Eukaryota > Metazoa > Chordata > Mammalia > Primates > Cercopithecidae > Colobus > Colobus angolensis. The sequence continues at coordinate 10,843,955 of NW_012110919.1, forward strand.
TAATAATTATCTATGATACATAAGACGAACTTGTATTTTCTCTATTTGAAATTTCAATAGCACCAGATACACATTATTTCAATCTATACCTATAACCTGAATGAATACATAATTTATTCTTATCCTAATAATGACATATTTTGCTTTTCTGATCACTAACATCCCTTACAAGACTAACTTTTTCCATTAATTCCTAACCAACTTCTGCTTCTAGCACAATGAGTCTATACTTACTTAGACTACTGCAATCTCCTTCTTGCTATATCTTGAAATTTTTCAAACTTAAAATTAATTACATTCATTACTACTGCTTTTACTAGAAACCCTTCTGACTCTATAATATTCTCTCTCAGACCTGAATAAGTATCATATTATTATAATAACCTTCTAGGTCAATTATGGGATTTCAAGTTAAAAATATATAACTGTAAAATTTAAAGAAGGTGTGCAGTGAGAAGGAAGAGTTGTTCATCCTGGAAAAATATATTTGGATACCCAATCAAGTTTCCTTAGAATGCCATTTACTTGAAAAAATTAACCATTATCCGGAAATCAGACTCTTATTCTTAAAAAATTATAAAAATTAATCTCCATATTATTTCTAAGTTGATCAGAATTACAGGTCCTAATTCAGTCTAACAAAGATCATGAATAATTATAAATATTTAGTAAGCTGTTATTCATCGGGCATTATGTGCAAGAAATAGAGGACATTGTGGTAAATAATATAGATGAGCTCTAAGTCTAAAATGGCATCAACTAAATCAGGTGGGGATGAGGCTCTTCATTGTAATCCATTAAGTGCAACTCCTGGGGCACAAATTCTTCCAAATATGGATCCATGAAATGAAAGAGACAAGCTATCTTTCCTCAAACCTCCCAACCTATAATGGTAGGATAGGCACAGCACAACAGCTATAGACATCCCAGTTCAAATGGGGGAAAATGAAAAGTGAAAAGGAGTCACAGGAGTCACTGTTTCAAAGGAGTTCAGAAATCCAGGGAGTAAATGGGAGTTTCTTGATTAGGTTTCAAGGGCAGAGAATAACCCTCTTTGGCTCTCAGCTCCATTCTCTGAAGGCTCCATCCTTCTTGGTTCCGCCCTCTGAGTCATCCTTCCTTTTTCATGAAAGGTAGCACATGTTTGTAGCTTAGTGGTTTTATCAGACTGCTTCCTGCTGGTAGAATTTTGGGAACTCAACCATCTCCTTTCCTTTTGTAGTATTGTCTCTGACTTTTTAGATGAAGCTGGCAGTTTCTGCTTCAATAAATTTCTCAAGAACTTTGTGGGTTTTCCATGGATTTCACAGGGATTCACACCATAAAAGAAAAGCCACGTCCACAGATTTTTTAAGATGGTCCCTTTTCTATATCTTGGCTTCCTGCTGAGAGGGCTAGAGGACAGTGTCCTTCAGTCTCCTAGAGGCCCTCAGGTTTGTCTGAAAAAATCAGTGAGGCACACCCTTAATCTCTTGAAAGAAGCCTTTGTGTGACTGAATACACTGACATTTTGATCTTTCTGGTATTTTTAGCAAAAGTCACACACTCTCAATGCCACACTTTTGAGTATGGCTACTTCTCAATGCCATACTTTTGGCAGCCATTTCTGAATTTTAGCTTCTTTTGCCATCTGGAGAGGCTGTGAATTTTCAGTCACATAATCCTAATCCATTTTCTTTAACACATCTTCCTTCAATTTATCTCTCTTTTTCATTCTGTTATAAGCAGTAAGAGGAAACCAGTAGCAACTTCAATACTTTGCTTGAAATCTCCTTAGCTCTACATACAAGCAAGTTCATTGCCTACAAGTTCTTCTTTCCATAAGATGGCACAATGCACAATTTTGCTAATAGTTCTGCAAGTATATAAAAAGGATCCCTCTCCTTCTAATTTCCAGTAACATGTTCCTCACTTCTGAGCCTAACAGCAGTGTTCTCAAAGTCCAGATTTCTACTAAGGGTCTGTTCATGGCAACTCAGGCTGCTATGGTTTGAATGTGTCCCCTAAATTTCATGTGTTAGAAATTTAATCCTTAAATTCATGTGTTGATTACAGCTGGGGCCTTGGGGGCTAATTAGGGTTAGATAATGTCATCAGGGTACAGTCCCCATGATGGAACTAATGGCTTTATAAGAAGATGAAGAGAGACAGCTCTGAACTGACATGCACACTCTTGCTCTCTCGCCTTGTGATGCCTTCTGCCATGGAATGAGCCTCATTAGATGATGGCACTATGCTCTTCGACTTCCCAGCCTCCATAACCATGAACCAAATAGACATCTCTTGCTTATAATTTTCTCTGTCTGTGACATTCTGTTACAGCAACAGAAAATGGACTAAGACATAGGCTTCCTCTATCATGTTCTGCAAACGTTTTCTAGCCTTTGTCTACTGTCTAATCCCAAAGCTGCTCCCATATTTTAGGTATGCCTCTTGGTACCAAAATATGCATAACATCTTGGTAGCTTAAAACAACCCTCAGTTAGTTTCTCCTGCTTTTCATCAGTCAGGAGTCTGGGCCTGGCTTAGTCTTATGCTCAAAGCCTCCAAAGCTGCACTGAAGGTATTGGCTGGACTATGGTTCTATGATTCTGATCTAGAGCTTGGGGTTCTCTCTCAAGTTTACTCAGGTCATTGGAAGAATTCAGTTCCTTGCAGCTGTAGGACTCAGGCCCTCGTTTATACAAGCTGCCTCTCTCCATAGGCAGTTTACAAAATGATTCTTTGCTTTATTCTAGCTCAGCAGGAAACCATCTCTCTTTAAAGGGCTTACCTAATTAGGTCAAGCCCATCCAGTAAAGTCTCCCCTCAATAACCTTAAATCCAACTGATTAGGGCCTTAGTTACATGTGAAAAGCCTTTTACATGTTTATATCCCTTTGAGTCAGGAAAAAAACTACCTGAGTTCTCATTCCCCCATCAAGAGCTCCTCGACACACACACACACACACACACACACACACAGACACATACCTAATTATATATCATACTTTTTTCTAAAATACATCCATATGGTTGTGTGATTTTCTCCAGGGGTGCTGAACACCCTTGGTTCAGAAGTAAAGAATGTTGACACTAGAACTAATCCAAGAAAAGTGGGTAAGAAAAGGTCCGTAAAGGATTCTCAACATGAAGCAGCAGGAGAAATTCAGAAGAGGAAGAGAGATCTCCATCAGCCACTCGGAGTAGATAAAGGTATCAGGACCAAGATGATGATATGCTAAAGGGGACAGACAAGCATCCTGTCACAGAAATCTCAATTAGAAGGCTTTCCTAAAAAAATTTCAAAGGACCATAACTGCTCTTACCACATACTTTACATAACCAAGAAGTGGTAATCAGGTAAATCTCCTAGGAAAGAGCTTATCAACTGAGACTATATTTATCTGGAGAGGGACAGAGGCAGTCAGGCACATGAGTCAGCTCCCCTGCCCCCAGCACCATCTTCCACTGTGAGGTTTTCAGACTTGACAACAAGGACAATTTATTATTTCACATTGACCAAAATCCAGTGAGTAAATGAGATGACAGTCCTGTTGTATTAGTTTCTTACTGCTGCTGTAACAAATTATCATAATTTATTGGCTTCAAAAACTCACAATATTTTACTATTCTCTAAGTCAGAACTATGAAAATCAAGGTGGACTAAAAGTGTCAGCAGGGATGCCTTCCTTCTAGGGGCTCTAGAAGAATCTGTTTTCTTGCCTTTTCCAGCTTCTAGAGGAGACTTGTATTCCTTGGGCTCATGGCCTCTTTCTCTGCCTTCAAAATCCAGCAGCATATCATTTTCAAATCTCTCTTCTACTCTGATATTTCCACCTTCATCTTATTAGGACACTTGTGATTACACTCGGCCCACCTTGATTACCCAAGATAATCTTTCCATCTTAAAATCCTTAGCTTGCTCACACCTGCAAAGTCTCTTTTAAATGGAAGGTAACATTTTACAAAGTTTCAGGGATTAAGATGTGGGCATCTTTCAGGGGTCTCATTTTGGTTATCACAACTGCCAAATACTTTTCTAATATTCAAACCCAATCATTTCATTTGGACTGATGACAAAAATGCTCCATAATGTTTTAATAAGTTTGCTTATAACGTTGATTTGAAATATATTTCTACGAATTCTTATATTCTCTGACAAAATCTATAGATGTATTAGATTGAACAAATTTGATTAGCTAACAGAAATGGTTAAGTAACATCATGTTCTTAAGGAGTTGCTTCAAAGCATTCACAAAGCACCTAATTTATCCTTGCAATTGTCAAATAAGTAAAAGTAGGCATCATAAAAAAAAATTTCAAGTAGGAAAAGAAAGCACACAGTGGCTTCCCTAGATCTCCCAGGGAGAAATACTGGAAGAAATATGAATAGAACTCAGCTTCCCGCTTACTCCCATTCAGTAGCTTAAAAGGCCAGGAATAATAGTTACAATGATTCATATTGATTACCTAGTTCCTCTTCTCCAAAGTACTGCAAATCCATAAGAGAAATCATCACAGAGACAGTAATATGTCTTTGGTTAGTTTTTCTTCCTCCTGGTTTCAACAAAGCTTTAAAGAAGTATAGAGAACATGGAACAATCTGTTTGAGAAACTACTCAACCTCGAGTGGTTCCACTTGAAATGTAAATAGGTTTGGAAGGTCTTAAGTAAACATGACTTGAAATTTAAAAAATATATATTGTTAACCTGACTGGAAGGTAAAAACAAAAGTTAGAAGAACAATGGGTGTGCTTTCTGGAGGCTATAATTACCAGTGCTGTAACACAATAGTGTAGCGAGAGAGGCTGGGAACTGCTTGATGAAAAGTGCTGGGGAGCTGGACAGAAATTGGTTGGAATCTCAATTCTTCTGCTTATATTAGCTGTATAACCTTGGAAGAGCTACCTAAACTCTCAGATCCCTCATCTTAAAAATAATAATAGCTGTCTTACAGAGTTGATATAAAAATTAAAGGTAGTACATGTAAAATACCCGGCACATAAAAGCACTTAGTATCTTTCCTATTTAGGAAAAAACTTAAATGTAGGAACAGACTTTCCTGTTAAAAACTTTTGTAGTGGATGCTCTGTTGTGCTGCCCAGATTCTGCTTCAGAGAGGAGGAGTTTATTCTCCAAGCGGCTGGAAGTGCTGCTAATGGAAAACTGTTGTCAGCCTCTACAGGGATTGCCTTACCTGAAGACAGCCTTCTCATCCAATGTCCACCCCATTAAGAATGACTTGCCTCCAGTGACTGATCAAAGAGTCCATCATCCCAGATCAGAACTTGCCATGGAATTGGCAGAGGCCTCTGTTGAGACTGCCCGCCAGCTCAGCTTCTCCCTTGGTCCAATCCTGTTCCTTCCTATGACTTCCCTTCTAGAGGTGTTGATCTCAGTGCCCTCCATAATAAGCCCTCCGATATCCTAGTCAGGGTTGGGAGTCAGATGACCAGGGAACACCATCCAGTAACAATGTTGCAGGATGAACTGTTGCTCAGACTTTTATACAGGCCTTACCATCACCAACCACTCCCCACAAGGGCCCAAAGGCACATAACTCGCCCAAGTATCTTTAGGTTGCTCTGGTAAGGATTGAAGAGTAAGGATTCTTAAGCCTTGAACCTTGCTTCTGCTGATGTATAACAAGGAGCCAGAATAAGTGTGAACCCTCTGCCCCAGTTCTATTTCACCCTTTCTCAACATCTTTCATCTGCCAGTTCGTATAAAGATTCAGCTTGTCACATTAGAAATGTTGCTTATCTCACAACTGAGGAAATTTTACCATGAGCTGTATAGCAAATGATATTAATAATTATTAATATTGTTGTTCTTGAGCTTTATAATACTCCAGATAAAAAAAATGAGGGCGGATAAATGAAACAAGATTGGCAAAATGATGAACATTGATGAAGCTGAGTGACGGGTATACAGAAGTTCATTATACTAGTCTCCCTACCTCTGTATGTGCTTGAACATAATAAAATAATGAATATTAATATACTTTATATATACAATGTATATACTTTAAAGATCAATTGCTAAAGATAGGTTTAATAATATATTTAAATTCAGTCTGGCTTATGTTAAGCAAATAAATCTATCAAATATAGAAAATTCATAGTCTCTAAAGAAAATAAAATGGGGCTTGTTAGGCAGCTTGCAAATAGTTCTGAAATTTATTTGTTTTTAATTGCTGAGACTTTCTTTACCCCATAAGGCACTTCAAACTAAATTTTTATGTTAAGAGATTTACTTTACATATTAAAGTACAGCATGCAGGTATTTTGTTCACTATACAGACTTTTAGATTATGAAGACTTTGTATGTAATAGCAAATTATCCCAATTTTTAAGAGCTCAATTTTCTAGATGTCTTTTTTGATAACAATGCATGTGATTTACCAAAACATGTGTATAAAATCTATCCAAACCACACCATTCTTCCTCCACAATCTTTAAAGAAGATCCTAAAGACTCAACAACTGTGCCACCTAGGCTATGTAAATTTTGGTCAAACAACTCTGTTGTACACACAAATATATCTATATCTACCGATATAGATAGGGAGATATATATTATTTATAGATATATAATGGTTAAGAATTAGGTCAAAAATCACAATAAGAAAAAAAAAAAAGTAGTATCTGATTCAGGTATTCAGTCTGCGTAGAGTGGTACTATTTTTGCCAATCCTCAAATGTTTACTTCAAGTCTGCTATGATGAGAAAACCCAGAGGACCTAAATACATAACACAAACATATTTCCGATCTTTGTATCCTTCAATGTTTGAAGATCTTTCCAAATGTTGAGGTCTCATCCATTTAAGGTGATTTGATCTAGAACATTGGGAATACTATTATTCAGAAAATGATTCTTCTCAAAGGGACTTGATTATTTCAATGATCATAGAGCTGCTCTAAGGGATTTCTATAGCCAAGTCATTATTATATTCAGGTACTTTTCATATAAATAAGCTTCATGCATCTGAAACAAAAAAGAAGGAAATGAAGTGTTCTAAGGACAAAGACACAAATGGTGTGAGTTAGGAACTGGTCTAACAGCATATAAAGCCTGAATTTTCCAAAATATTTTACCTGACTCTCTGGACTACTCCCCAAATAAACAAACAAACCAATAAAATCCAAATATGTATAAAACATATGCATGTTGAGCCTAGTCCTATAGGAAACATGACAGGTTTGAGAAGAATTTGATGCAAAATAAAACGGGATGAGATGTGATGACGATCGGGAAAATTAGGTTCTAGTACTAGATGTGCACTAACTAAGCTCTATGACCCTGGGCACTTCACATCTTGGCTCTCAGTTTGTCTCCCTGTAAGATGAAGGTCCCTTACAGCTATTATATTCCAAGATTAAGAATCAAGCACAATACTTTCAATATTAATAAGTAACCATAAAAATGTTAAGCAATTGGATTAATACCATCTTGAATTGAATTAAAACAAAAAATTTTTAAAAATTTTCTAAAAGTTGAAAATAAATGTTTCTTATATATATGAGTTTAGGTTTCCAAATATGTTTTTCTCCCATACTACATTTTCCTATAGCTTTGTGAAATAATATGAGATTAATCTTATGTCAGGCAGTCCAGTGGGTGCTCTGCAAACTTGACTCCAAAGGAACTTATTAATTCAAATATAAGCCATGCAATTTTATATTTCAAATCAAAAGTATCTAATGTATAATCAAGTTAAAATTCAACAGTTACAGTCTAGAATGGCTATCAATTCAGTTTTAAACACAGTGCATAAAGTTTTAAGTCCTGCATTTTAGGTACTTGTGGGCTTATTCAACAGGGAAACTACTTTAGGCTAGTGAAATATATATAAAATTTCATGCTGTAATGTAATTTTGAGGCAACATTAAACAGGTAAAATTCAGGTAGTAAGCCTAAAAATCCAAGATAACTATAGAGATAAGTAATTATTTTTGTAAATTATAATAATTCCCACATCTGTGATAATAAAAGCAACTACAGATTTGTATAAGGCTTTAATTTATACAAATAATTCTGTTTCAATTATTACAAATACAATACAAGATACATATAATATGTATCATGTTTACATTCTTACAGTATGTTTTGAATGTGTTACATAATTTAAGTAATATGTTTTGAATGTGTTACATCATTTAAGTAACATAATTTAGGCATTATTATCTTTATTCACTATTATCATCTCCATTTTATGGATATAGAAATTGGTCAAATAAAACTTTAAAGAGCAAACAGGCTGCCTGCACTGGATGGAGAGATCATGGTGCTAACCATATCAAGGTTAGTTGTTAAGATTCTCATCCTAGTGGAGTCTCAGTCAGATAACCATAATGGAAACAGAAAATGTATTTAGGCCACAAACAGATTTTAAGCATCTATTTATTTACTAATATAGCCTTTTTGTTCCTTAATTTATTGATGCAACGAATTACTTTGATTGATTTGCTGCTGTTTAACCACCTTTCCATTCCTAGAGTAGATTCTACTAGGTTATAGATATTATCCATTTATTAAATTGCTGTACTCTCTTATAAAAATATCTAGACATACATTGACATATAAGATGATTAATCTTTTTTAAAAGTTTGGTACTGTCTTAATTGGATTTAGGGATCAGCATTATATTAACTTCATAAAATGAATGTTTTATCTTTTTCTATTGCCAGGAACAATTTGGTATTTATAGTGATACTCACACAGCAAGATCACTTTCTTTACTCTCTTTATTGTATGTATCTGAAAAATCCTAACCATGGCTAAATCTAATTCCCTGCCTATTCAGAGCAGCTTAACATGGTCAAGGGAAAATTAAGTTTCCTACTCTTTAAGATGACTATTTCAGACCTTCTTTCTTCTCCAGCATACAATGTCCCACATCACTCTCAATCAATAGTCATTATTATTTCACTGAAAAAATAAAATCAAAAGAAAACATCCTCACTCTTCCAGCAGAAAATCAGAAAATCTATTTGTATCAGGATGCATATACCCTAATTTTACTCCTTGGCAATAAATGAACTGTCCATGTTTTTCTAGTGAAGTCAATGCCTCCACCTATTCACTGGGTCCAAACTTTGCCTTATCAGGACTTCGCTATTCAAAAATAAAAAATTTTTTAAATTTCTCTATTTTATCATTTTTTTCACTTGCTACTTGTAAGAGATATTCCAGTTTGCCTTTCAGATTTCTCTTCAAGATTGTCACTAATTTCCCCCAAATGCTAGAAGTGTTGCCTACAGAGGTTTACAGGAATTGCCTTGACCAACATGACACCACACATCCAGTGATTTGTCAGTGGGTTTATTCAATTCCATGGCCTCAGTTGAGTTTTCTCTGAAGGGTCATCTCAGTTTCAGAGGTATATAAAGGATCCAGTGAAATCTCTGTTAGTGTTACATCACAGTTCAAATTCTTCTGTTCCACCTTATTCCTTTCACTCCCTTTTGTATTATTCCCAAGAGCACTCCCCAATAAATCAGCTACACGTAAATCTTAGTCGTAGAGTCTTTTTTCTGGGAAACTTAAACTACAAAAGTTATCAGGGAATTGGACAAAATCTTCAATAGTAAGACATTCGGTAGAGAGGATAAATTAGTCCTAGACAACAGGTTGCTATGGAATCATCTTAGCAAAGCTAAAAAGCCATTGTTATACAGACACCAAAATCAGACAGACTTTAAGGAAAACAACAGGCCAGTATCTTTCATGAATATATACACAAAAATCCTAAACAAATATTAGCAAATAAAGCTCAGAAATATAAAAGGAGGATAACGCATTATGACCAAGTGAGGTTTATCCTTGGGATTGCAAGGTTGAGTTAACATTTGAAATCCAACAATGAAGTTCTTCATATTAAAAGAAAGAAACCCTATAATCATCTTGATAGATGTGGAAAAGGCATTTGACAATATTCATGATGAAAAACTCTCAGCACCTGAGGAAAAGGGAAACTTTCTCAACTTGACAGAGGGCATCTATGGAATACAATTAACAGGACAATGATGAAGGGCTGAATGTTTTCCTCCTAAGACTGAGAAAAAGCAAGCATGTCTACTTTCAAAATTCCATTCACCATCATGCCCGAGGTTCTAGCCAGTACAGTGAGGCAAACTAAATAGATAAGAGGTATACACATCATAAAGAAAGCAATACAATTATCTTTATTCACAGACAATATTATCACCTACATATGAAATATGACAGAATTTTAAAAGCTACTAGAACGAATAAGTGAGAATACCAAATTTGCAACATACAAGGTCAATATATATATCAGTAAACAATTGGACAGATTCTCCAAAGTCTTAAAGGCGCTAGAGAGAAGGGGCGTGTCACATGCAAAGGGAACTCCTTCAGGCTAACAGTGGTCATTTTAGCAGAAACCTTTAGCTGGGGGTCTATAGTCAGCATCCTTAAAGAAAAGAAATTCCAACCAAGAATTTCATACCCAGACAAACTAGACTTCATAAGCAAAGGAGAAATATGATCCTTTTCAGACAAGCAAATGGCAAGGGAATTCTTACTACCACACCTGCCTTACAAGAGGTCCTTAAGGGAATGCTAAACATGGACATGAAAAAGCAGTATTGTATTAGTCTGTTTTCACACTGCTAATAAAGACATACCTAAGACTGGGCAACTTACAAAGGAAAGAGGTTTAATTGACTCATGAATCCACACAGCTGGGGAGGCCTCACAATTATGGTGGAAGAACAAGGGATGTCTTATATGGCAGCAGGCAACAGAAAATAAGAGCGAAGTGAAAGGGGAAATCCCTTATCAAATCATCAGATCTTGTGTGACTTATTCACTGCCACGAGAACAGTATGGGGAAAACCACCCCCATGATTCAGTTATCTCCCACTGGGTCCCTCCTGCAACATGTAGGAATTATGGGAGCTACAGTTTAAGATGAGATTTGGGTGGGGACAGTCAAACCATATCAAGTACCTTCCACCACAAAAATTCACTCAAGTACATAGCCCACTGAAACTATAAAGCAACTATATAATCAAGTCTACATAACAACCAACTAACAACACAATGACACAATGGCAGGATCAAATACACACATATCAATACTAAACCTTGAATGCAAACAGGCTAAAAGCTCCAATTCAAAGACACACAGTGGCAAGTTGGGTAAATAAGCAAGACCCAACTATGTGTTGTTAAGAGACCCGTCTCACATGCAGTGACACCCATAGGCTCAAAATAAAGGGAAGGAGAAACATCTATCAAGCAAACAGAAAACAAAAAAGGGCAGAGGTTGTTACTCTTATTTGGGACAAAATAGACTTTAAATCAACAATGACCAAAAAGGACAAAGAATGGCATTACATAATGATAAAGAGTTCAACTCAACAAGAATACTTCACTGTCCTAGATATATAGACACCCAACAGCAGAGCACCCAGACTTATAAAACAAATTCTTACAGACCTACAAGGATACTTAGATAACCACACAATAATAGTGGGAGACTTCAATACCCCACTAGATCACTGAGACAGAAAACTAACAGAAGATATTCAGGACCTCAACTCAACACCTGACCAAATGGACCTAACAGACATCTCTAGAATACTTCACCCAACAACAAAAGAATACACATGCTTCTCATCTACACAGCACATGCGCTAAGATCAAATACACAGCTGGCTGTAAAGCAATTCCCAACAAATTCAAAGAAACCAAAATCATACCAATCACACTCTTGGACCACAGCACAGTAAAAACAGAAATCGATAACAAGATCTCTCAAAACCATCCTATTACATGGAAATTAAACAACCTGTTTCTGAATGACTTTTGAGTAAAAAATAAAATTAAGGCAGAAATTTAAAAATTCTTTGAAAATAACGAAAACAAAGGTACAGCATGCCAGAATCTCTCAGACACAGCTAAAGTAATTTTAAGAGGACAGGTGTTTCATTTTTTTCAACTTTTATTTTAGATTTAGTGGATACATATGCATGCTTGTTACCTAGGTATATTGTGTGATGCTGAAGTTTGGAGTATAAATTATACCACCATCCAGGTACCGAGCATAGTACCCAACAGTTAGTTTTTCAACTCTTGCTCCCCTCACCTCTTCCATCCAGTAGACCCTAGTGTCTACTGTTGACATAAGATGAAAGTTTATAGTACTAGAAACCTACCTTAAGAAGTTAAAAATATCTCAAGTTAATAGCCAAACATTGCACCTAGAGAAACTAAAAAAATAAAAGCAAACCAACCCCGATGCTAGCAGAAGAAAAAAAAAAAACAAAGAAACAAAAAAAAGACAGCTGAACTAAACAAAATTGAGATGTAAAAATCCATACAAAAGATCAACAAGACCAAAAGTTTTGTTGAAAAACTAAGTAAGATCAATAGACTGCTGTATAGATTAATTTTAAAAAGAGAGAGAAGATCCAAATAAAAACAATCAGAAATGACAAAAAGGATATGACCACTAGCCCCACATAAATACAAAAAACCCTCAGAGACAATTATAAACACTTCTATGCACACAAACTAGAAAAAATTGATAAATTCCTGGAAACATACAACCTCCCAAGATTGAACCAGGAAGAACCTGAAACACTGAACACATCTATAAGGAGTTCCAAAACTGAATCTGTAATAATAATAATAATAATAAACCCTACCAACAGAAAAAGCCCTAGACCAGAAGGATCCACAGCTGAATTCTATACCACATGTATAAAAAGCTGGAAACCATTACTACTAAAATTATTCCAAAAAAAAATTGAGGAGGAGGGATTCCTTCCTATCTCACCCTATGAGGCCAGTACCATTTTGAACCCAAAAACTGACAAGAGACGCAAGAGAAAACTATAGGCCAATATCTCTGATGAACATAGATGTGAAAGTCCCAAACTAAATACTAGCAAACCAAATCCAGCTACAATCAAGAAGTTAATTCACCCAATCAAGTAGGCTTCATTCCTGGGACACAAGATTAGTTCAATATATGTAAATCAATAAATGTGATTCACCACAAACAGAAGTAAAAATAAAACCATACGATTCTATCAATAGACATGGAAAAAGTCTTTGATAAAATGCAACATCCCTTCACGATAAAAACCCTCAACAAATTAGATATCAAAGGAACATACCTCAAAATAACAAGAGCCATCTATGACAAATCCATAGCCAATATCATGTCAAACGGGCAAAAGCTGGAAGCACTGCCCATGAGAAATGACTGGATACCTACTAACCACTCCTATTTATAACAGCAGTAAAAGTCCTGGCCAGAGCAATCAGGCAAGAGAAAGAATAAAAGACATCCAAATAAAAAGAGAGGAAGTCAAACTATTTCTCTTTGCAGGTTATATGATTCTACACCTAGAAAACCCCATAGTCTCTGCCCAAAAGCTCCTAGAATAGATAAACAACTTCAGCAAAGTTTCAGAATACAAAATTTATTACAAAAATCAATATCATTTCTATACACCAATAATGTCCAAGCTGAGAGACAAAACAAGAATGCAATCCCAATCACGATAGCCACAAAAAGAATAAAATACCTAGGAATACAGGTAACCAGGGAGGCGAAAGATCGTTACAATTAGAATTACAAACACTGCTGAAAGAAATGAGAGACAACATAAACATATGGAAAAACATTTCTTCCTCATGGATAGGAAGAATCAATATCATTAAAATGGCCATACTGCCCATAGCAATTTACAGATTCAATGATATTCCCATGAAACTACCAACAACATTTTTCACAAAATTAGAAGGAATGATTCTAAAATTTATCTGGAACCAAAAATGAAGCCAAATAGCCAAAGCAATCCTAAACAAAAAGAACAATGCCAGTAATATCACATTACCTGACTTTAAACAATATTACAAGTCTACAGTAACCAAAACAGCATGGTGCTGGTTCAAAGACATACACACAAATGGAACAGATTAGAAAACCCAGAAATAAAATTGCACACCTCAAACCATCTGATCTTCAAAAAAGTTGACAATAACAAGCAGTGGGGAAAGGACACCCTATTCTATAAATTGTGCTGGAATAGCTGACTACCCATATGCAGAAGATTGAAACCAGATCCCTTCCTTTCACCATATACAAAAGTCAACTCAAGATGGATTAAATACTTAAATATAAGACCTAAAATGATTAAAACTTTAGAAGAAAACCTGGGACATATCATTCTGGACATAGGTCTGGGCAAAGATTTCATGATGAAGTCTCCAAAAGCAATGGAAACAAAAACAATCAAAGATAAGTGGGATCTAATTAAACTAAAGAGCTTCTACATAGCAAAAGACACTATTCAACAGAATCCACAGACAATCTACAGAATGGGAGAAAATATTTGAAAAAACTATGCATCCATTAAAGGCCTAATATCTATAATCTATAAGAAACTAACAAAATCAACAACAAAAACAAATAACCCCATTAAAAAAGTGGGCAAAGGGCATGAACAGACACTTCCAAAAAGGAGACATACATGTAGCCAACAATCACATGAAAGAATGCTTAGTAACACTAATCATCAGAGAAATGCAAATCAAAACCACACTGAAATACAATCTCCTATCAGTCAGAACGACTATTATTAAAAAGGAAAAAAAAAAGCAGCTGCTTGCAAAGTTACAGAGAAAAGCGAATGCTCATACGTTATTGGTGGGCATGTAAATTAGTCCACCCATAGTGGAAAGCAGTCCGGAGATTTCTCAAAGAATTTAAGTCAGAACTACCATTCAATCCAGCAATCCCATTACTGGGTATATACTGAAAGGAAAATAAACAATTCTACCAAAAAAACATGTACACTCATATGTTCATTGCAGCACTATTCACAATAACAAAGACATGAAATCAACCTAAGTGCCCATGAATGGAGGACTGGATAAAGAAAATGTGGTATATGCACCATTGAATACTACGCAGCCGTAAGAAGGAATGAAATCATGTCCCTTACATCAACATGGATGCAGCTAGAAACCATTATTCTAAGCAAATTAACATAGGAACAGAAAACCAAATACCACATATTGTCACTTATAAGTGAAAGCTAAACATTGAGTACACATGGACACAAAGCAGGGAACAGACACTGGGGCCTACTTGACGGTAGAGTGTTGGAGGACTGTGAGGGTTGAAAAATTACCTACTAGGTACTAAGCTCACTTCATGGGTGACAAAATCATTTTTACACCAAACACCAGCAACACACATTTTACCCATGCAATAAACCTGCACATGTGCCTCTAAACCTAAAAGTTGAAACAGGAAAAAAAATTAAAATTAATATTAATAAAATCATTTATACTAGGTTCAAAAATATGACATATCAGGGATAAATATAATGACAGAACATTGCTCGAATAAATTTGAAACCAGGGGACATTATGTCATGTGAAATAAGCCAGGCACGGAAAGACAAATATTGCATTTATTTATTCATATGTCAGAGCTAATAAAAATTATCTCATGGAGGTAGAATGTGGTTACCAGATGTTAGGAAGGGTAGTGAAGTGGGGGATGGTGAAGAGAAATTGGTTAATGGGTAAAAAAAATTGGTTAGACTTGAGGAATAAGTTCTATTGTTCAATAGCACAGTAGGATCACTATAGTTAACAATAATTTACTGTATATTTCAAAATAGACAGAAGATTTAAAATGTTCCTAATACACAGAAATGATCAGTGTTTGAGGTGATGAATATTCCAGTTAACCAGATTTGATAATTACTTAGTGTTTGCATCTATCAATATGCCACATGTACCTCACAAATATGTATTATCATTATGTGCCAATTTAAACAACAAGGCCTAAATTAAGGTAGCTATGTATGATGTTCATGGATAGAAAATGCATTATTTATAAGATGCCAATTCTTTCCAAATTGACCTATAGATTCAGTGCAATCACAGTCAATATCCTAGGAGATACATTATAGAAATTGATGGGCTGATTCTAAGATAAATACAGAAATGCAAAGAACCTAGAACAACCAGAACAATCTGACAAAGAACAATACTGGGAAATTAATACTATTTGATTTCAAGACTTAATAGAATGGTAGAGTGATCAAACCTGCATGGGTTTTGACAACAATAGGCACAGAGATCAATGGAATAAAAGAGTATCCAGGAATAAACTCACCAGATATGATCATCTGATTTTCTACAATGACACCAAGGTGATTAAATAGGAAAATAATGAAATTTTCAACAAATGGCACAGAAATATTTGGATATCCAAATGCAAAGGAAATGAACCTCAAACCTTATACCACATATAAAAAGTAACTTAAAATGTATAACATGCTTAAATGTAGGCACTAAACTAAAATTTCTAAAGAAAAATATAGGGCAAAATCTTTGTAACTTTGGCTTGGGTACAGATGTCTCTGACTACTTAAAGCATAAATCATGAAATAAAAGACTGATAATTTGAAAATCACCAAAATAAAAGACCATTTCTTCAAAGCACACTGTTAAGAAAATGAAATGTCAAACCATAAACTTGAATTAAATATTTGCAAAAACACATCTGATAAAACACTTGTATCTAAAACACATAAATAATTCTTACAACTCAATAATAAGACAAACTAACTCGTCTTTTTTAATCATCAAAGGATTTAAAGATACTTTATAAAAGAATATATATGAATGGCAAATAATAAGCACAAAAAAGATGCTTAACATCATTGATCATTAGGGAAATGCCAATGACATACCAGAACATACTCTTTAGAATGGCCAATAATAAGAATATGAACAATACCAAGTGATGGAAGTTATGGAATCAACCAGAACTTTCAGACATTCCTGGTGGGAATGCAAAATGGCTTAGCCATTTTGGAAAACAATTCAGCAGTTTCTTTGAAGCATACACTTACCATAAGACTATGTAATCTCACATCTAGGTATTATTCCAAAAAAAGAGAGAGAGATGAAAACATTTGTCCACACAAAGACTTGTACTTGAATGTTCAAAGCAACTTTTTTCATAGTAGCCAAAAAACAATCCCAATGTTCATCAACTGATCAATCTAAAAACAAACTGTGCAATATCCATAAAAAATAATGCTACTCAGCAATAAAAGGAACATACAACCAATATGTGAATGAATCTGAAAACATTATGCTAAGTGAATGAATTCAAGACACAAAAGAATGCATAGTGTCTGGTTCTATTCATATGTAAATACAGATAATGCAATACTATGTGATCTGTGAAAGCAAACAGATCAAAGATGGCTTAAAGTCAAGATAAGGAGGGGATTGATTGCAATGGTAAATAAGGGAATGTTTTCAAGATAATAGGAATGCTCTAAATCTTAAGGCTAATCTTTGACAGTTATTAAACCTCATCAAATTGTATAACTACAATTCATGATTTTCTTTGTATGTAAATTACATGTCAATAAAAAAAGAAATCAAAAGTGTCAGACACCAAAATAAATATTAAAATTCTATATTTATTTTCAGAAAAGTGTTGATGGTTATATTTTACAAAATATTTCACCCTCTACTTTTCTGAAATAGCTGCCCCTCTCTCGTGTACTTAGAATATTATCTGATTTACATTAAGCTTTGTAGGAACATCTCTAAATTTAGATATGAGAAATGCTCACTGTACCACTATCTAAAAGTGTGTTTTGTCACAAACCAAATGCTTTAAGATCTAAAGATGGTGAAGGATACAATACATACGGTCTACCCTGGAAGATTATGTCATCAATTTTTTGTTGCACATACTCTATTGCTTTGGGATCACCAAAATTGATCACTTCAACTAAAAGCACATGTTGTTGTTTTTTTCCATTCCAAGAGAGTAACAACACAACTGATTATTAGTATATGAGCTGAGTAATGAAAAACCTAAAGAAACATAAATATAAATGGAAGTATATAAACTGTCATTTCTTAAAGTATGGAGAAGAAAGAATTACTATAATTAATTATAAACATTTAAGATTCTCAGTGTGCTAGGTACTGTGCATAATGCAGTGGCTATAAGTTAATGAATGGTACTGATTTGAACCACATTATGCCTATTTCTTTATATTTCCAACAAATGACTAACATTATTTTATGATCAGTTCTTTTTCCACTGGAATTACTCTATTAATAAATGACTTTTTAGATCAAATGGCTGTGAAGTAAGTCATAAAATATGAAAACCATATATAAGCAAAGATAAATTCAGGGCGCTTCTTTTTTTTTTCAATTAATATCAAATTATTTTTCATGATATGCAGCATTTATAATATTCCTAAGCAAGTTAGAGCACAGATCAACAAATATTTACGAAACTTCTGTATTCTACAACACTATATTCCATGTAGTAGGATAAGCCACAGAAACAGTGTGGGACCCAAAGGACTTTAACTTTAATTGAGGAAACAAAACACAGGTACACAGATTTGCATATACGTTATTAATGCCATTTCTTCACAGCATTACTGGCACACACCTGCTCCCTTAAATTAGCTTGCCTATTCAAAATTTACCTGTTAATGTTAGAGTTGACCTCTTGAGACCCATTTTTCTGAAAAAAATGAAGTGTGTCATTCTGCTCTTAAACAGAGAATCTAAAGCTCCTTTTTCCTTTTTCACAACAGGGTTCATTTTAGAAATTGTGTAGCTGCCAGATATGACAATGTAAAAAGGCAGGCAGAGAAGGAGATAAACACAGAAAGAATAGAAAGGTGAATTAGGCATTTAACAATTTATTCAGAAAAATGTGCCAGCACCTCAATTTTATAGTCATGGGCAAAAGCATATGAAAATTGATTTAGAAAAACAAAACCCATTGAAATACAATAATGCATGTCTAACTTCACATTGCTTTTACGTGAAATTCTTCTACATTAAAACATACTATAGGTCAGTAGCCATCGCTCACATCTGTAATTCCAGGACTTTGTGAAGCCGAGAAGGGAAGATTGCTTGAGCCCAGGAGTTTAAGACGAGCCTGGTCAACAAGGTGAAACTCCATCTCGATGAAAAATACAAAAGTTAGTGAGTGTGATACTGCACGCCTGTAGTCCCAACTACTGGGAGGCTGAGTTAGAGGACTGCTCGAGCCTGGGAGATTGAGCCTGCAGTGAGCTGTGATTGCACCACTGTACTCCAGCCTGGGTGACACAGCAAGACCCTGTCTCGAGCTATATATATATATATCTGTTCTTATGCTGCTAATTAAGATATACCCATTTATAAAGGAAAGAGGTTTAATTGACTCACAGTTCCACATGGCTGTGGAGGTCTCACAATCACGGTGAAAGGTGAATGAGGAGCAAAGTCACATCTCATGTGGCAGCAGGCAAAAGAGCATGAGATGGGGAACTGCCCTTTATAAAACCAACAGATCTTGTGAGACTTACTCACTATTATGAGAACAGCATGGGAAAAACATGCCCCCATGATTCAATTACCTTCCACTGGGTCCCTCCCATGACACATGGCGATTATGGGAGCTACAATTCAAGATGAGATTTGGGTGGGGATGCAGCCAAACTACATAATCCAAACTATATCATCACCCCCGGCCCCTCTCAAATCTCATGTTCTCACATTTCAAAACACAATCATGCCTTTCCAACAGTCCCTCAATATCTTAACTCATTCCAGCATTAACTCAAAAGTCCACAGTCCAAAGTCTCATCTGAGAAAAGGCAAGTCCTTTCTGCCTATGATCCTGTAAAATCAAAAGTAAGTTAGTTACTTCCTAGATACAATGGAAGTACAGGCATTGGGTAAATACACTCATTCCAAATGGGAGAAATTGGCCAAAATGAAGGGACTACAGGCCCCAGGCAAGTCCAAAATCCAGCAGGGCAGTAAAATCTTAAAGCTCCAAAATGATGTCCTTTGACTCCATGTCTCACATCCAGGGTATGCTGATGTAAGAGGTAGGCTCCCATAACCTTGGGCAGCTCCACGCCTGTGGTTTTGCAGGGTACAGCCCCCACTCCTGGCTGCTTTCACAGACTGGCATTGAATGTCTGTGGCTTTTCCAGACACACAGTGCAAGCTGTCAGTGGCTCTACCATTCTGGGGTCTGGAGAACGGTGGCCCTCTTCTCACAGTTCCATTAAGCAGTGTGCCAGTGGGGACTCTGTGTGGGAGCTCCAACCCTACATTTCCCCTCCACACTGCCCTAGCAGAGGTTCTCTATAAGAGCCTTGTCCCTGCAGCAAACTTCTGCCTGGATATCCAGGAGTTTCCATACATCCTCCAAAATCTATGTGAAAGTTCCCAAACCTTAATTCTTGTCTTCTGTACACTGACAGGACCAACACCATGTGGAAGCTGCCAAAACTTGGGGCTTGCATCCTCTGAAGCCATGGCCCAGGCTGTTCCTTGACTCCTTTTAGCCATGGCTGGAGGAGTTGAAATGCAGGGTACCAAGTCCCTAGGCTGTACAGAGCAGGAAGGCCCTGGGCCCAGTCCATGAAATCATTTTTTCCTCCTAAGTCTCTGGGCCTGGATGAGAGGGACTGCCACAGAGGTCTCTGACATGCCCTGGAGACATTTTACCCATTGTCTTGATGATTAACATTTGACTCCTCATTATTTACCCAAATTTCTGCAGCTGGCTTCAATTTCTCCTCAGAAAATGAATTTTTCCCTTCTATTACATCATCAAGCTGCAAATTTTCTGAACTTTTATGGTCTGCTTCCCTTTTAAACGTAAGTTCCAATTCCAAACCATGTCTTTGTGAATACATAAAACTGAATGTTTTATCAGCACCCAAGTCACCTCTTGAACAGTTTGCTGCTTAGAAATTTCTTTCACCAGATACCCTAAATCATCTCTCTCAAGTTCAAAGCTCCACAGATCTCTAGGGCAGGGGCAAAATGCCACCAGTCTCTTTGCATTGCAAGAGTGACCTTTACTCCAGTTCCCAAAAAGTTCATCTCCATCTGAGACCACCTCAGCCTGGACCTTATTGTCAATATCATTATCAGCATTTTGATCAGAGCCAATCAACAAGTCTCTAATACATTCCAAACTTTCCCACATTTTACTGTCTTCTTCTGAGCCCTCCAAACTGTTCCAACCTCTACCTGTTACCTAGTTCCAAAGTTACTTCCGCATTTTTGAGTATCTTTACAGCAGCATCCCACTCTACTGGTACTAATTTACTGTATTAGTCTGTTCCCATGCTGCTAATAAAGGCATACTTGAGGCTGGGTAATTTATAAAGGAAAGAGGTTTAATTGACTCACAGTTTCACGTGGCTGGGGAGGCCTCAAAATCATGGCAGAAGGTGAATGAGGAGCAAAGTCATGTCTTACACGGTTGCAGGCAAAGAGTGTGTGCAGGGGAACTCCCCTTTATAAAACCATCAGATCTCCTGAGACTTATTAACTGTCATGAGAACTGCTCAGGAAAAACCTTCCCCTATGATTCAATTACCTCCCAGTGTACTCTATTATTGGTAATAATTAGACAAAGTGGGAGCTAGGAACAGAAGATAAAGCAAATGGCAGAGCAGGGTAAAGCTTTTTCATCAATATTAGATCTTACTACTTTTTGTCTAATAAGAAGAAAGGTTTCTGCCACGTACATGAAGTATGCTTCCAACATACCTTAACATCATTTCACTAGGATTACCCTGACACTGAGGTGGTGGAAGAGTAGCAGTTAGTAATCACGGGTCATAACATTGAAATTTGACACAGGACCTTATGAAAAAGCCCTCTTGGTATGAATATAATCTACAAAAATAGTAAAATAGATGTATAGCAATGAAACTGAGGAAAACAGAAAGCCTAAGAAGTTTCTAATGATCACGTGATTGCCATGGAATGATTTTACAATGCTCACTATTGTTCACTAAGATGTGTAATATGTCATCTCTAACCTCTTTATAGAATGTTCAGTTTTAATTGCTCTTAGTGAATCAAATTTCTATATTTGATAACGACTTTTCTAAATTTACTTGTGACCTCAGTAAAGAGAAAATGGGTCCTAAATTAGGGTAGTAGCAATGAAAATAGCAGATCACATAAAATGCTGTCTTCTCACTTCATAAGGGTAGATGGTACTGCCTCAATACAATTTAGGGGCAAATACAAAAAGTTTCACATTTGTCCATATTGCCATATGACACACTTTTGGGGGATTCAGACCAAGATTTTTATACCATAAGTAGTTTTACACGGGATTTTTAGCACAAAAAATGACCTAGGTAAAAAATAGTTAAATCCATGAGATAGAATTGGGGTGAATATCAACATGAAGGGACTGAAAGGATAAGGAGGAGTATCCAATAGAGCAGTTAAGAGAAGAACCACAAGAAAAAAGTGTTATAGAAGACAAAGGAGAAATGGGGGTGATTAGAATTGTTCTTCGGCCTAGATGTGCAAGTTACGTTGAGTCAGATATTATGACATATTACACAGCCTTTCTATAGTGGAGAAAGTCTTGAAATATTAAAGGTAAATATAATGAAACTGTGCAAAGTTAATACAGAAGAACAAATATCTGAAGGTTTTAGCTCTGGAAATAGAAAAGAAACAGTAAAATGCTACACCACAGGTTCAAGACAAATTGCAGTGCACATAAAAATGCTTTGAGCTAAACACTCTTAGAATTAATAAACTGTCTGATAATTCAATATAAATTCACATGATTTATACCAAAGATTCATCTACATTCTACAGAGGGAAAAAAATCCATTTTCTCTTCTGTTTCTAAAGGATTTCTGGACTCTGAAAGAAAGTCTATGATGATTAATATAAGGTTGTTAGAAATTTGTGTTTAGAGAAAAAATGTATTCTCTTTCTTTTTCTTCTTTTCTTTTTTTTTTGAGAGAGTCTCGCTCCATCGCCCAGGCTGGAGTGCAGTGGTGCCATCTCGGTTCACTGCAAGCTCCGCCTCCCAGGTTCACGCCATTCTCCTGTCTCAGCCCAAGTAGCTGGGACTACAGGTGCCTGCGACCATGCCCAGCTAATTGAAAAAATGTCATTTTTTTTTTACACAAATATGATATTACTTCCAGGCCAACTATCTGCAAAAATGGCTTTGAATTTTTTTTCATTCTATGGAAGTTACAATTTATGCTAGATTTTCTAGAACTTTCCTATGAGAAGCATATCATACACTAATTAAATGGTTAGCTGGAGATAGGGACATGGAGTATGGCCTGCTCCATGCTTTCTCCACTTTCATCTGATCTTGAGTTTAGTGCCATGATAACTGCCACATCCAAAAATAATTTAACAGAGATCATATTTTAGAAATATTAAACTGATATACTTTTCCACTTCCCCTAAATTATAGTGACTTGCATTTCTCTACCTATTTTATCAAATAACCTACCAGATAAAATTAAGACAATCTCTGAACAGTGAGGCTTGTTACTCATTTTCCCTGGCATACACTACAAACATTTCAAACTCTCCTTAAAGTAGTGCTGTGCCCACTATGCTACGGTACTGCTCAGGCAGTGGGATCGGAATGGCTCAGAGAGTCATCTGAGTAGAGAAGACTTGAAACAGTCTCTCTCATATCTCCCACAGTCATAGGGATGGGATGAAGAGCCAGAAATGTCTATGGATTTCCAAGGCCTTTTGAAAGGTGAATGGAACATGGCTGAAAATTAACAGTGAACTCAAGTGCTTAAGGTCACCACGTTACTACTTTGAGTCAAGTTATGTTTGACTCTAGAGACAGGTTTACCCCTCTTTTCCTCAGAAACCTATAATAATTTCCAACTACCTATTTTTATAAACTAAAATTATTTCATCTGAAGTTCCCCTTCCCCGGGATTTTCAATCCCTTGATTCCACAACATACACATGTACTTCTGATCTCCTTAATCATCTCTACTTCTCACTTAGGTTCTCTTGCTCCTGCCAGGCTCCTTTCCATTAGGTCATCTACATTGCCAGTTTCAAAACCTAGTAAAATTATCTAAATAACATCTTAATGAAGTATAACTTACCTTTCTGGAAAACAACTTGGCAATCTATACAAAAGCCTTAAAGAAGATAATAACCTCTGTCCAATGATTCCATTTTTTGGAGCAAATATAATAAAAGATACAGAGCTTAATGCATAAAGATATCCATTAGAACATAATTCAGAACAGCAAACTAATGGAAACCACCTAAATGAATGTATGGTACAATAGGCAACTATAGTTAATAATTTATCGCATATTTCAAGGTAACAAAAAGAGTGAAATTAGAATGCTCCTAACACAAAAAAATAAATGCTTGAGGTGATGGATACCCCAATTACCCTGATTTGACCATGACACACTGTATCTTTGTATCAAAATATCACTTGTACCTCATAAATATGGGCAACTATTATTTATCCATATAATTAAAAATAAAAATATTTTTTAAAAAAGAATCTCAGTGGTGGTGAGTCAGTATGGTATATTTCTATAATGAAATATTATGCAATCATTAAAACAGTTACTTACACAGGAATATGTTAAAAATATAATGCTGGAAAAAGTACAGTATGCATTTATTTTAAAAATTCAAACTTTGAGTACATGTAAACATATATAGGTATATGAATTAATATGAAAAATTCACAAAAATGTTAACTTATGTGTTTATTCTTTCAGTGTTCATTCATTTAAAACACTCACACGGCTGGGCGCGGTGGCTCAAGCCTGTAATCCCAGCACTGTGGGAGGCCGAGACGGGTGGATCACAAGGTCAGGAGATCAAGACCATCCTGGCTAACATGGTGAAACCCCGTCTCTACTAAAAAATACAAAAAACTAGCCGGGCAAGGTGGCGGGCTCCTGTAGTCCCAGCTACTCGGGAGGCTGAGGCAGGAGAATGGCATAAACCCAGGAGGCAGAGCTTGCAGTGAGCTGAGATCTGGCCACTGCACTCCAGCCTGGGCGACAGAGCGAGACTCCGTCTCAAAAAACAAAAAACAAAAAACAAACAAACAAACAAAAAACACTCACACACACACACTTATTTACCATCTAACTTCTCTAAACAAAAAAGGCATAGTTCTTACTCTATAGAGTTGCTGATCTAATGGGGAAGGTATATTTAACAAGTAATTACAACAAATTATAGTAACACATTCCCTTTTTCTTAATTATCTGTCTCTATTATAATGGCCAGCTCCACGATGGTAGAGATCCTATTTCTCAGGTCTGTCCCTTGCATCCACAGCATCTACCACAGCATACAGGATCATAAATATTTCATGAATATAGAGGAAGCCCAGGACTAAATGGGAGCATATTAGCAGGAGGGCCTAAAATAACTCAGGAGGTTGGAAAACTTTTTTGAGGGCAAGTGCTATTTAAAATAAACTCTGAAGAATGAGGAAGAACTAGCCAGGTGAAGGAGGTTGAAAACACTGCTCAAGGTAGAAAATGACTATAGGTAAAAGAAGTGTTCACTGATTTCATAGACTCAAACAGTGGTTATCTCTGAATAAGGGTTTGTAGGCAATTTCTTTTTCAAATTTACTTCAACGAAGGTGTATTTTTGTTTCTATCAGAGAAACAATAGTCTAAACTAAACAGATTTTAAAATCTCTGACTTCTCAGAGATCATCCTGATTTTATATGTTTATTATCTTATTTTGAATTGTCTCTATATTTACATACGATATGGAACAAATTATTGCAAATTCAGTGTTCTACTTTAGAACTATCTTATATTTCCTCCTAGATTTTAAGTTCTTTCAGGTAAAGAATAATTTTTTTTCCTTTCCTTTATTTGTTATCTTCCATAGCACTGGTATTGTGCCGTGTACCCAGTATGCTGTATTTTAAAGTTAAATAATTATAGTCTAGAATACTGATATTATTATCTGGTGGCTAGTTTTTGTTCCAATGACTTTACAGAGTTAGTCCCAGAAGAAGCAATTAGAATTATTACATTTTCTTTTATATAACTTTAAAAAATTTATCTCATTTGATAAAAATACTTCATACTGAATTAGAATAAAAATTAATATTATTTATTATTCTAAAGTCTCAGAGACAGACATTTTTATTTGTTTCCAGGATAAGGAGGTAGAGAAAAATATTCTGATGGTCAAAGTAACAATGACTACAGTTTTCAGACTTATAACAAGTGTTATTTCATACACTCTATATTGGTTAAAATAATAATATATTCTTATAAAATATATTTTTGGTGAGCCTTACTTTCATACTGCAACAAAATTCTTAAAATTATTCATCAATTCTACCATCAGTAGCTTCTAGTTACTGGGTAACTACTTTTCCAGTAAATACCATAGTGTGGACTCTTAAGAGATCAGAAGTGGCCTCTGTCCCCCAAAACATGTAAAATTGCCACTCTAGTTACTATTAAGACTGTAAATCCCTTTTACCATTGTTATCTCCATTCTCAAGGGTAAGGAATAATTCTCAGCTTCCCCATTCTAGGCCCATATCTAAAGGGTAGCACAAATTTGATAGGGGCTCTCGTGGAGAAAGGAACAGTGTGGCATTAGCTATGTTACTAGAAAGACCCAATCCTTAGTCAAAACCATTGAGTCTTGCCCCTCTAAATAAATGGATATAGATCCTCACATCTAGAGCTGCATTCTAGGCTATTAAACAATCTTTTTCAATTGCTGGTGTCTAAAATTTCAAATTATCTTTAGACAATATTTCAACTTCTATGATAACATTTCAGAAACAGAGCAAATAATGTGTATGGTTTATTTAAAGTATACTCACATGTCCTGAAAATTGGTTCACATTTCCAAAGAAACTCTATGAATAAGTAGAGCATGTTATTATACTTTAAGACTATCATTTTGTTCATACTAATATAACGGTGACTTTATTACTAGGAAAAAGATTTTCTCTATCTGGGTAATTTTAGTTCTGTTCATTGTAGCAAAATTGTAATAACTAGAACCATCTTGGTGGTTGATCTAAAGTATATGAAATGCTCTTTATTTTGCCAGCTACAAACATGATAATATGAAATGCATTCACAGAATGGAATAACCATTCCTTTCTAAAGTACTACGATTTGAAATGAATAGTCCTTTCATGACAAAGCAAAAGGGGAAGGAAACTGACCATTAAGTCACTATTGGATGGTAAGGGCATTTCATTCCACTATCCACCCCACAACTCAAAAGAGGAATCTGACCTAGTGGCTGACTAGAGATTGGAAATGAAAAAAAGAAAAAAAAGTGAAAATAATTTATTTTTATTTTTATACTTGGCCAGAAATTAGAGAGAAGCTTTTATAATACAGATATCAAAAGGTTCTGAAGAAAAAGACATGGAGAAGGACTAGAGGAAGACAAGAGACAGAAGATGAAGATAATGATGAAAAAAGAAAAAGGATATTAAACTATGAAAGTCTTTTCAATGAAAGGAGTCAAACTCTGTAAAATATTTGAAGAGATTTCTTCTGAACCAAATATGAATGAGCAATGGCCCATGACACAGCCCAAAGGAGATCCTGACAACACGTGCCCAGGATGCTCAGGGAACAGCCGTCTAGTTTTATACATTTTAGGGAGAGAAAAAACATCAGTCACATACATGAAAGATATACATTGGTTCAGTCCAAAAAGGTGGGACAACTCAAAGGAAAGGGGGGTGTTCGAGGCTATAGGTTGATTTAAAAATTTTCTGATCAGCAATTGGTTGAAACAATTATCAATAGAAAGGAATGTCTAGGTTACAATAAGGGGTTGTGGAGACCAAAGTTTTATCATGCAGATGAAGCGTCCAGGTAGCAGGCTTCAGAGAGAACAGATTGTAAATGTTTCTTATCAGATTTAAAGAGTCTGTTCTATCAGTAATTCAAAAATAGAGGAGAGTATAATGAGGCACGGCCATCCCCCAACCCCAATCGTGGCAGAACCAATTTTTCAGGTTAAATTTGGACTGCCCTGGCCAAGAGAAGGGGTCCATTCAAGTGGTTGGGGGGTCTTATAATTTTACTTTTGGTTTACAGTCCTCATGAAATACAGTGACGTTATAATAATCAAAGAAAACATTAATTTTGGTTGTCAGAGACCAAATATAGATAACTACAGTCAGAATCTTGTGATTCTGAATTTGTTTCCTATTGAAAAAAGTTTGAAATTCAGAAGCCCAATAAGATAATTTATAAAGAATACCTAAATTTATTTCATTAAGGAAATGGGTAGGCATCAAAAAGTAATGAATGTTCTTTGCAACACGTAACACACTATGGCAAATAATTTAATGTTAAGGTACATAAGAATTCTTCTCATCCGAATACCGGGTATCAATAAAAGAAAACATTGATTGATTTCAACAAATGATCCTTAATTAGAACAATCAAAGCAATAAAAAAGTAATTATAAAACATAAATTGCTAAACTAGTAACAGACAACTTTCACATTTAGCTTCATTTGTTAAATGAAGCAAAATGCGTATCTTATTTCAAAGAATGTTTTAAAAAATATATCAGTAGGATTAGGTTGTGACAACAGCATTTAAATTCCATGAGAACTTATTATAAGGAAACTGACATTTCCTCTATGGTAAAAGAAAAGCATTCTTATCTATAATAACTAAAATTTCTTTAGTCTTTTTCAGTTTACAAAGTGCCTATATACACATTATCATTTATGCTGACAAGCAGCTGCTGCAGTGGGTGTTTTTTTATCTCTGTCTTTACAGAGAGCAGCACACAGTCTTAGATGTTAGAGTCCATGATCTATCACTGAACAGTTTGTGACTTCAGGCAAGTTATTTAAACTCTCTAAATCTCATTCTCCCCCTGTCTAAAATGGGGGTATTCATCTGCCTCATAGAGTTGTTATAAAGACTAAATTAATCAATAACTGTAAAGTGCTTAAACTGTGAAGTGCTGGAGTTAACTATTATTACTACAGATAAAACTGAAGTGGTCATGAGAATGAGGAGAAATTGGAACCTTTGTATACTGTTGTGAGAATGCAAATTTATGCAGTCATTATGAAAAACAGTATGAAGGTTCCTCAAAAAACTAAAAATAGGAACCACCATATAATTTAGCAATCCCACTTTTGAGTATTTATCTAAAGGAAATGAAATTAGGGTCTCAAAGGCATTTGCACATTCATGTTCATTGCAACATTATTCGTAACAGCCAAGATGTAGAAACAACCTAAATGTCCATCAACAGATTAATACTTTAGTCAGAAAATGTGATACACAGACACACACTCATACAGCTGAATATTATTCAGCCTTTAAAAAGAAGTAAATCCTGCAATATGTGACATGGTTGAATCTTCAGGACATTATGCTTAGCAAAATAAACCAGTCACAGAAGGACAAATACTATCAGTAGGATTAGGTTGTGATATATATATCATTCCACTTAAATGTGAAATCTAAAATGGTCAAACTCACAGAGGCATAGAGTAGAATCGTGGTTGGTAGCCACTGGGGAGAGGAAAAAATGGGGAGTTGCTATTCAATGGATATAAAGTTTCAGTTATGCAAGATGAATAAGCTCTAGAAATCTGTGATACAATACCATGTTTATAGTTAACAATACTGTACTGTACACAAAATTTGTTAAGAAGGTAAATCTGATGTTAAATGTTCTTACTACAATAAAAGAAATTATGGTTCATAGAACTGGCCTAAAACTACAGAGTTAATCAGAAGAGTTAGGCTTCAAATTCTAATCTTTTACATAAGGTCAAGTGATTTTTAAGTAAGCCTTAAAATCTAATCCACATTAGTTAAAGTAATATGTTATTCCTGAAAGAGCATAGATTTTGGTGTAGACTTAGGCACAAATAATAGTTTAACTTGTCAGTGAAATAGAGACATCAATACCTAACTCGTATGGTCATATAAGAATTAAGTGAGAACAGAAACTCCATGAGACCAAAATATAAGAACTTTATAAATTTAAAATTGATGTCTTGCAATATGTGGCCTCACTGAAAATATTTTAAGAGGTCCCCAAACCTATAATGTTATGGTTACCATCCACATAAGACATATGAGTTAGAAAGATCTCCTAAGATTGTTTCCTTATTGCAATAGGTGCTAATATTTTGACAAACTTCAATGAGAATTTACTCTCATGTTATTAGAAAATTGTGAGAAAATAGTACAGATTGTTCCAATTGATTGTATATTTTATACATTCTTTTTCTAGTGAAAAATGAAAACTAATAAGATGAATATTTTAAATGCTGAAATTTACAAAACACACTTTTCAGAAAAGAGGAAATCTTATTAGTATTAGTATGTATCAATTCATTTTAGAAAAAATAAAACTAATTATGTCCAATTGAACAAATTGACACCATCACAGTCTAGCTAAGCATTCCAAAGTCTTTCCTTTAACTCTATGATCTCACACATTAACTCATATTAAAGAAAAAAAGATTCAAGTAAATCTACTTGGGTTAAAACATGCCCCTATATAATACCTCTTAACATCTTTAAATAAATGATTCAAAACAAAATATATAAGTTTTGTGCATAGTACATAGCATACATCTTTTATTGGACTAAAATATGCAACTAATCCTTCAATTCAACCACTACATCATTCCTGGGGAATTTTCTCACCAACTGTTGAAATTACAACCTAAGTTT
The DNA here is from genome assembly GCF_000951035.1 of Colobus angolensis palliatus. Lineage (NCBI taxonomy): Eukaryota > Metazoa > Chordata > Mammalia > Primates > Cercopithecidae > Colobus > Colobus angolensis. Next base: position 10,874,525 of record NW_012110919.1, read on the forward strand.
TTGTAAGTATCCAAAAACCAACACAGTTTGGTTCATTGGCAAATGTTTATGATATCAATTTAAATAGATGCATGGCATCTGTGAAATGTGAGTTGCTGGGCTCCACAGCTAGCTATGAAATAATTGTAAAGCCAGAAACTACCTTGCCAAAACAAATTAGTTGGTAGACTCTTCAATCTGAATAAACATGTATATTTTTATTTTCAATAAATAGAAATATATTAAATTCCTAGCACTGCTACAACAAAGTACCATAAATTGAGTGGTTTACAAAAATTTCATATCTCAGGTTTGGAAGCTAAAAGTCTAAATCAAGATGTGAGTAGGACCGTGTTTCTTGCTTCTTTCAACCTTCTTATGGTATTATCAATCCCTGGTGTTCCTTGGCTTGAAGCTGCATTACTCCAATCTCTGCCTACATACTTACATAACCCTTTTTCCTGTGTGTGCCTAAGAGTACAAATCATATTGGATTTAGAACCCATCCTACTCTAGTATGTCTGCATCCTAACTAATTATACCTGCAAAGCCCCTACTTGCAAATATGGTCATATTTTGAGGTTATGATGAACATGAATTTTGACCCAGTATGGGGGTAGCTTTATGCTTATTTCATGCAATTTTAATCTTTAAAGTATGTTTAAGCTGTAAAATTCCGTGATTCCATAATTGTGAGACCAAAAAATAAACTTCATCTAGCACAAAAATGCACAAGATGTTTTCTCAAAATTACCGATTTTCTCATAGATAAAATGTTTATTACATTAAATCAGTTAATCCTATATATAAACATTACAGTACTTCCTAATGTTTCTGGACTTTACCCGTGCAGGTCTTTAATTTAACTATGTTACTTTGACCTCAGGATTGGGCAAAAAAGAGAAGTAAGGAAGCATCTATATTGTTAAGATCAGAGGAGAAGACCGAGGAGACCAGGAGAGGATACTGATGAGCAAAAAATGAATTCATTCCTTTCGAGTAGATTCCTAGGAGTAGAATTGCCGAATCATATGGTAAATTTATGTTTTACTTTTTAAGAAAACACAAACTATTTTATTGAAATGACTATGCAATTTTATATTTCTACCAACAATGCACAGAATTCTAGTTTCTCCACATCCTAGCCAACACAAATATTGTTCATCTTTGTTATTACAGTCATTAAAATTACACTGTAATTGTAATCTGTATTGCCCTAATGACTAGCAATGTGCCAGGAAGTCTTCTTAGTGGTAGTTATAAAAGGTGAATAATACATAATACCTGCCTTTACAACATTTAATGTCTAAGGGAGAGAGAGAGAGAGGCAGAGAGAGGCAAAAATTACAACACACACTTTAAATATACACACATTCTTATACCTTTTACTAAATGGTTTTGGGAAATTTGAATATTTTCCCTTATGAACGAAGAATTTTGTGGAAATTCAACTAAGATTAAACCAAGCCCAAGATTATATACAGGCCATCAACCTGTGAAGTATTTCCTCCATGTACTTCTGATCTTGAAAGCAATCATGTAAGAGATTCTCTCAGCCATGTACTTCATTTTCTTTAAAGGACATTTGCAATAGTATAGAGTACAAAGTAACGCTGTATTTAAGTGTCCTCAGGGAAAAGAAATGAACATTATTATTTCAACAGAATGTCCAAAAGGTGATTTCAACAATAGACTTTTCTGATGAATGATTTTTACTGATTTTCTCATATATAAAATGTTTATTACCAAATCAGTTAATCTTATAGCAAATGGTTTCTATAATATCAAAATATCAAAAATATCAAATGGACTTTCAAAAATATCAAATGGTTCCTATAAAATGGAGATCAAGGCACATGAAAGGATCTCTAGCAATCAGCAATCCTGAACACTTCTATTAAATGTGGAATAATTCTAAGCCGGGCGTGGTGGCTCAAGCCTGTAATCCCAGCACTTTGGGAGGCCGAGACGGGCGGATCACGAGGTCAGGAGATCGAGACCATCCTGGCTAACACGGTGAAACCCCGTCTCTACTACAAAAATACAAAAAAAAACTAGCTGGGCGAGGTGGCGGGCGCCTGTAGTCCCAGCTACTCGGGAGGCTTAGGCAGGAGAATGGCGTAAACCCGGGAGGCAGAGCTTGCAGTGAGCTGAGATCCGGCCACTGCACTCCAGCCTGGGTGACAGAGCGAGACTCTGTCTCAAAAAAAAAAAAAAAAAAAAAAAGGAATAATTCTATGCCTCTTGACCTCTATGATTGCAAAGCCATATAAATGAGCTGTATCCATAGTAATTTTTCTTAAACCAAGTGTTAAATTATTTTTTAAGTCTCTCAGATGGCCTACCTCTGAACCCAGTAAAAACTGAAATAAGGGTGAGAAAATGCTGACCTCTTGAATTATATACAAAGTTGAAAATATTCTTAAGGCCCTACCAAGAAGTAGAGAATTACCATCTGAGTCTTGTATCCATCAGAACTCCGGTCTAGAGATGAGACCTAGTACACTGCCACATTACTAAAACATATAGATAAAAATATGATGTAACATTTTTTGAAGGTTGAAAGAATGCAGGAATAGGCATTGTGGAAGCTCCAGGTAAGGGAATAGTGATTTAATAGTAGCCAGGCACTGAGTATTACAAGAATTACTCCTTCCTTCAAAGAACTCATTGTCCAGTGAAGAGACACTGGACATACAATGAAAATACAGTACCGTAAAAGCAGCTAACATTTATTGGATACATACCATCTGCCAGCTATCATTTTTACTTAGATTATCTCTTTCAATCCTCACAACAAAACTAGAAGGTGGATACCATTATTATTCTCATTTCACAGATACGGAAACAGGCTTAGAGACACAACTTGCATAAGGTTACTTGACCCACCTCTAATCGACTCAAGTGGCCTATATTCATAACCACTGAGGCAACTATATTGCCACTTATACCACTGCTATAAACATACGGACGTTAAAATAAAAATAGCAGGCACAATGGGGCAGAGGGCCGACTTGCCAGAGTCAGAAAAAGCTTCACAGAGTGTGCTCTGAAAATTAACAGGAATATTCCAGACAGAGAAACAGAAGAGAAGCATTCCAGGTTGGGGGCAAAAATATATGTGAGAAAAAGAAACACACAGGGAGATAACAGAAACCACTGTTGTATTAGTTTCCTATGGCTGCTGTAACAAAGTACCACAAACTTTGTGACTTAAAACAACAGAAACTATGCCAGTTCATATTTTGGGATGCCAGAGTCTGAAATCAGTATTTCTGGGCCAAAATCAAGGTGTTGGGTGGGCCAAGCTCCCTCCGGGGGTCTAGGGGAAAATTCATTCCTTGCCTTTTTCAGCTTCTGGTGGCTGCCAGTATCCCTTAGCTTGTAACCATATTGCAAAACTTTTAAGTCTAGTATCTTGAAATTTTTCCATGTCTGTAAAGATCTCCCTCTGTCTCCTTCTTATAGGGATACATGTGATTGCACCTAGGGCCCACCTAAATAATCCAGGACAATCTCCCATCTCAAGATCCTTAACTTAATATCTGCAAAGACCCTTTTTCCAAAAAAGGTAACATTTACTGGTTCCAAGAATTACACTTGATTTCTTTGGGGGCATTTTTCAGTCTATCACAACCGTGGTAGAGGAGTCCATGTTGGTAGAATTGGAAAATACACAAAGGAGTAAAAGTCATGCAAAATGTGGCAGGTGGGAGGGGTAAAACAGAAGAAACCAGAAGAGGCTAGCCACTCAGCAGGGACAGATGATGATGACTAGATTGGCTACAGACATGTTTGAATTGTATCCTATAGGTGACAGGTACAATTGGCATGTTTTGATTTGCAGCATTATATTGTGATATTTGCCTATCAGAAAAAAATCATTACAGAGTTAATAGTGAATAGAGATCAGTAGAAGGCAAGAGATTATTGAAACCCTTAATAATTATTCAGGAATAAAAAGAAGAGATGGATAAGATATACTGATTTAGGATAACTCCTAAACTTAGTTTTGGGCAACTAGGTGGATAGTGGGGATGATGATTGTGAATAGGAAATACCATAGGAGGTACAAAAGGGAAGGATGAGCTTGGCTTTGGATATCCAAATCTAGAGATGTCTGCATGACATCCAAATTGAGATTCTGGTAGATAAATTGATATGAAAGTCTGGAGTACAAAAGGATTTAGAACTTACATGTATACATCTAAATTTGGAAATTTAGAGATCTAGATTTAGGAATCACTGACCATGAGTATAGTTGAAAGTATCACATAAGTCAATGTTAGTAGAAACTGCTTTTATTGCTGGTCCCAGTGTGTTCCAAGGCAGTCCTCCAGAATTTTTATGCTGTCATGAATGTTTCAATTTGTTCATTGGTGAATTTTAGACACCTAGACTGTATCTAATTATCTCATTTTCTTTAGACACTGCCTGTGCCATTTCGGAAAATTATCTTGTTAAAGTCAGCTCAGAAAAAAAAAACGTAGAGCATTTAGTGTTCTATTTACATGTGATTATACATACTCAGGGTCCTGGCGCTAGGGACCTCATGAATGCTGAAGAAAACTGCCAATCTTAAAAGGCTTTGGGAAAAAATTATTACTAATATTAACCCTCTAGGGAACTAATGATGAAAAATTATCCTACTCCAGTGCTCCTTAAAACTTTTTCATCCCATGACTACTCAAGTTCTACATCATTTCTTCTACAATACCACATCACATAACCGCAGGATTTTTATGCTGCTGTGAAGGGAAGAAAGAGATTATCATCTTCATGAGTGCACAGGGTACACTAAACAAATGTTGCAAAGAGAGCACCAGGCAGTGACTGAGAAAAGCTACAGGAAGACTGCAGAGTCTCAGGCTTTGACAAGCAGGTGCTTCTGTGGTCATCAAATCACTATTCATAGACATGTTGTTCCAGGCCAGAGACTCCAGCTCTGAGAAACAATGCCTCAGCCATTAGCTCCCAGGAGACATCAATCACTTCTGCCAAGACACACAGTTAGCTCAGGAGGGATTTCAAAACTTAACTGGGTCAAAAATTGCTTCTAAGCAGGTTTTCTTAATCTAATCTAAACTAAAACTTGAGAAAATAAAAGGCATTCTACCTCCTTCTAAACTGTGGTTCCTACCTACATCTCCAGCACTATTTTTATCTTTTTTGTTTTCCAAGTACAAAATGTTTTGATCCAGTGTAAATGAGCTATGTATTGCTTTCTATAAGACATACAAATTCCTTCCTACCTTCTCACATCATTTCTTCTGCCCGGAATGTCTTCTCTTTCCTCCTTCTACTTTCAAAATACAAATTTCATAGAAATTTGCTGGGACCATGCTAGACAGTAGTCATAACGCATCTTTAATATTTATGCTATAATTGTAAAATTTGGAACTCAGTAAATGCTATCTTGCATATATTTGCTTTCTGTATATGTTCTATGCCTCTAACAAGATTTTAAGTTCTGTGGATAGAGTCAGCATTTAATATCTTATTGTGATACTGGTGTCCAGTAGGTCTCAATAGATGAAGATGACAAAGATTGCTTAAAAGCAGACTCCAAAATACACATCAGCCTTTTATTTCTACCTATGAAGATTTTAACAAATTTTTAACCTGTGTACATTTTTCTAACTAAAATTTTCACCTCTTTCTTACCAATATAGTTTTGTTTTCATAAATGAGATTTCCTTACTATCTCTGCTTTAATAACTATTTTATCTCAAATTTTCATATTGACTAAAAAAACAGATAACATTGTAACTTTAGGTTAATTTTCAAAGTATCTGATTATTTTAATGCATCAGGAGAAAACAGGAAGAGTAAGAGATTGTCTTTTGTGCTATTTTGCATATATAATTTGCTTTACACAAAAAATAATGCATCCTATGAGGACAGAAAATGTGTAACATCTTTCTTCACTCATCATAAGGATCATGGTCAACACTCTTGTAATAAAAGACAAGACAAGAGAAAAGCATAACAGGTTTATTTAATCAAAGTTTTGCATGACACAATACCCTTCAGAAATGAAGATTCAGAGACCCAAGAAGACAACTGTCAATTTTTATGCTTAGATTTGATGAAGAATGGACAGTTGTGTAGAAATGAGACTGGACAGAAAGGGTATGACCTAATGGTAATAGACTAAGTGAGGAAACCCAGTAAGCCTTGCCTGTTCTTATTCTTCTTGATCTCTCTGTATAGCAGTCCTTGGTCCTAGGTAAAGGGCAGGACCCCCTCTGAAATGAGAATCTTGTGACCTCCAACTAGACAAGGTAGACCAGAGAATTTCTTTGTGGTCAGCTCTTATACAGAAGGGTGGGGGAAAGTTAGGGTAATATTTCTAGGTTATATGTCAGGCTTTAGGAGAGAGGGTTTCTAGTTTCTCTGGCCTGCCTTGGGAGAGAAAGGGGAGCAGGAGCAAAAATGGCAGGAGAAGGACAGAAAGATCTTGCTTCTATGACCCTTTTCTTTAGTTCAACTTATTCAGCAAGCTAAAGTGCCGTATTTTGTGGTACCATTTTCAGAGCCCAACATTCCCCCATCTGAAACTTCCCCAGAAAGTTTCACAGTAAAAAAATTGGGTTAGTGGGTTGTCTCATAAACCATCAAATGAGTCTTTCAGTCCTGAAAATATGTCAGTCCAATTAGACAAATAAATGTTGTGTCTAAATTGAGGAGGTGCTATTGTAGGTAGGCTTCCACCAAAGTTAGGCCTCTATATGGTGTGAGTAATCAGATATTTAACAATAGTCATTTCTATAAAAACAAAAGAAAATAAAAGATAATGTTTGAAGTAATCCATAAACTCGTTCCTGTGTCCAGAGGGTAGCCAATTGAGACAATTTCTAGATTTGGCCTCAAAGTATCTTCAGGTGAAGACAGTGCAGGCAGTGGCAATCTAACAGCTTTTTCTTGCTTCTAGTTTTCAAGTGAGCTTTCTGAGTAATCTGTACAGCAATAGGCATGAAGGTTGTTCATACAAAAGCTGTTGTGGTGATTTCCCTGAAGTCTATATCAAGTCATCAAGTTTCGGCTAATTTTAGGGCTTCAGGAAAAGAACAGTTTTAATTTCAATGATATCAAGCCAGAAGGGTGGGAGAAAAATTAAACATATTATTAAACATATTATTTTGGAGAGTTGTGGCCAGACATTAGAGGAAAGTGGAAGAATTTCAGAATACAGCCTAGATTTCACGTGGATATGGACCCTCAAAAACAGAATCCAGTAACAAGTGCACTATAGTTTTCATCTGACACATAAGTTTTCTCTCTATACGCACCTTCATTTCTAGTAAAGATACTCAAAGTAGACTGATTTGTTTGCAAAATAAGTTTAGTCTCCTTAAACTTCTCCTGATTATTTACATAAATGCAGCAAAAATATTTATTGACCATATTGGCTCTTTTTTTTTTTTTTTTTTTTTGAGATGGATTCTTGCTCTGTTGCCAGGCTGGAGTGCAGTGGTGCGATCTCAGCTCAATGCAACCTCTGCCTCCTAGGTTAAAGCGATTCCCCTGCCTCAGCCTCCCAAGAAGCTGGGATTACAGGCACACACATACTGGCTCCTTTTAAGTTTGTTTTGCTGAAATTTTCAATTAGGAATCTCAGATTAGACTTTTAAAAGCTTCTTGAGGCTAGGAATCCAAGCCAAGGACTCACTGTCAAATTTCCCATAGTACCTATAGAGTTCAGTGAATTCCTCTCTGCTCAAGGGGTCCAAAATATCCTGAGGTTTCAGGGCTGTCAGAAAGTGACATTCTTTAGCCATCTATAAGGCAACCATGTGAACTGTGTTCAAGATACCATGCCAATTATTGCAAAGCTGGCTTTATTGGCTCCATAATGTCAACCCTGGTTCCTCAATGTTGTCTGAAAATACGACATTCCAGTCAAAGCCTTGGTGACATAGTCAGTGTTTCCAATTGTGTCATGTTACAAGAAGAAGATTCTTACTGAACTTACACAAATAATAATATTGCCATAAAATAAGAATCCTTACAAATAGTTTCTGAATTCTGGAGGGATACAGTAGAAAAGAAGGTAAATGTTTTAATTCTGTTTACAAAATTACACTTTATCAAACTGTTATAAGCTATAGATATCTTAAGAGAAAAAAAAAATCCTTAAATCTAGAAAATAAACATTCAAAATAAGAAGCAGAAAACTTTCAAATAAAAAGTCATGAAAAGATTTCCTCATCAGTTGATTCAGTCCTGTGTAATTAAATCTTATTATGTTTGATCTTGGTTAGCAGTCTCATTAAGTCATCTGTTTATTCGTTAGAGTTGTGGAAATTCTTACCCAGTCCAACGATATGATCCCAAAGTTATCAGAAACCTGTACTTGTCAGAGTTATTTCCATCCTTTCCCTGAACTTTCTTGAAGACACAACACTTTAGAATTCCAGTTGCTTGCAAAAACTTTTCAGAAAGATCATCAGAATAAAGCAATTAACTATAGACAAGACAAAATGATCATGGTTAGAAATCTGTTAAGAGTTCATTATAACTGGCAAATGACAAGGAAATTTGGTGCTTTCTGTGGCATACAACATTTTAACATAATAACCAAAAATTGTGACTAATAGCATATCAGACTTCCAGGAATCTCATAATTTTTATGAATAACATCCATAAATATAACTTACAGGTTTAGCATCCCTTATTACTTGACAATGCTTCTCATATAATTTAGCATATCAAATAAGCCAACTGGCTTATTTGAGGCCAACTGGAAAATCTCAAAGTTAATTTGAGGTCAAAAAGACTTAGTTCAGAATTTAATTTTGAGAACTTTGTCAAAAATGTCAAAAGGTTTAAAACACTTGATTAAATATTATTTTGGATATTTATTAATCAAAATGACAATAAAAAATGTTTAAGAGGCCAGGCGTAGTGGCTAACACCTGTAATGCCAGCACTTTGGGAGGCCAAGGCAGGTAGATCACCTGAGGTCAGGAGTTTGAGACCAGCCCGGCGAACATGGTGAAACCCTGTCTCTACTAAAAATACAAAAATTAGCTGGGTGTGGTGGCAGGCATCTGTAATCCCAGCTACTCAGGAGACTGAGGCCCGAGAATTGCTTGAACCCAGGAGACGGCGGTTGCAGTGAGCTGAGATCGCACCACTGCACTCCAGCCTGAGCGACAAGAGCAAAACTCGATCTCAAAAAAAAAAAAAAAAGAAAGAAAGAAAGACAAAATTGTTTAAGACACATAGAGAAGGTTACATAGTTGTGAACAAAAACTGAGCTCTTTTAGTAGAAAACTCAGTTTTCTTAAGTAATTAAAGACTAATATATGACCACATGAAATAAACTATATTAATAAAACACAAAATTGTTTCCTAGGCCAATTACATAAAAGGAACAAAAACTGTCACATTCTCAGACCAAAATACTCCAAGAAACCTTTGTCATTTTAACAGAGAAGACCAAATTGTACTTTTGCTTCAGTGTACTCTTAATACTAAAGGTAATTTTTAATAAATTTTCAATAAATGTATATAATATCAGCTAGCTTTGATCACACAATATTTTCATAAACTATTTTTAACTTTTAAAAATTGATACATAATAATTATGCATACTTATGGAGTATACATTGCATGTATACAATGCAACATAATCAAATTAGGATAATTAGCATATACATTATCCTCAGACATTTATCATTTGTTTGTAGTGAAAACATTAAAAATCCTCTCTTCTAGCTATTTTCAAATGTATAATATATTATTGTTGACTAGAATCATTCTACTGTGCAATGGAATACTGGAAATTATTAATCCTATCCAGTTGTAACTTTGCACACATTGATGAGCCTCTCCTCATTTTCCTCTCTCCGCTACCCTTCCCAACTTCTGGTAACAACTATTCTACTCTCTAGTTCTATGAGATCAACTTTTTTAGCTTCCACATGTGAGTGAGAACATGTAGCATTTGTCTTTCTGTGTCTGGTTTATTTCACTTAACATAATGTTCTCCGGCCTCATCCATGTTGCTAGAAATGACAGGATTGTATTCTTTTTTATAGTTGAATAGAATTAATTGTATAAATATGCCATATTTTCTAAATCCATTCATCTATTGATTGACATTTCAGTTGATTCAATATCTTGGCTTCTCTACATCTTATAAAAACAAGATGCCAAAGTACATAAACTTATGAATAATCATTTATGTTTTCATATTTTAACTTACTTAGAGACAACTCACTTAATGAGTATCTCTATTACTTAATTTCACCATAAAGTTTAAAGTTACCAGAAAGAACTTTTAAACGATGACAAGTTCATTTATAAACATTTATCTCATTCACATTTACCTAACTGTATTCATTCTTAACAGTTATGTTTAAATTGATCATGGGAAACAGGGTATTCATCATCTTATCTTTTTGTTCTTTTAAAAAACAAAACCAAACATTTGCCAGCCTTGTCCTAACCAAAGTCTCTGAAACACTGGACACAGATACCCTCCCCATTTTTCACCCCAGTCATCCTGGGTCCTAAACATCCACGCAGCACCCAGAAGGCTACAAAAGGCAAGGCCCATTTGGATGGTACAGAGCCCAGGACAGAGGACAGGAAACAGACACCATGCCTGGAGTACTTGACTCCTCCCAAGATGGCCAAGAAGCAGAGTTAGGCCAGGGAGGATGTGGCCATACTGGGCTTGGCCCTCCCCTGTGGTTGACTGGCAGCCCAGGTGCTGTAGAAACACACATGTCCCAGACTTCACCATAGCCTCCTTCCCAAACCCTAGAATCCAGAGGCTCAAAACTAAATACATAGGTTTACAAGATGTACACAAGGCTTTACGGGAGCCTAGCAGTCATCCCCGCTAGTTTCAACCTACCAATATGTCAGGCAAGTATCAAAAATATCAAAGAAGCAAAAAAGTTAAAAGTTAAAGGTGACTTTTCCTTCTCTTTTTTTCCCCCATGACTCATATATATTTTAGCAATTCATATTTACTGTGTATTCTACTCTGAGGTTGGATTTAAAGTGTTAGGACCTTAAACACTTAGCAGAGGTAACATACCTGTTTCATTAGCAAACACATGCAAAAATGACTATATTATATTTAATGACATAAATATACAGAAAGAAGCAGATCTTACAGTTTTCCCTTTAAGCCACATGCCAGGTCCAATAATTCAAGACTCACTAGTTGAATTTGGCTGGACAAGTTAAGGTTACCTACTCAGATGCTACAGCTTTTACCAATTTGTATGGAGAAGGCTTCTGAGACTTTTCATGTGACCAGTTTCTAAACATTTCTTTCTGATGACAGTCATCTCCCTGAATTTTGTATTTCCGGAAGATAAATATCAAGTTCTAGAGAAGTCAGCATAGGAAATTTACATCTCAAAGGCACACAGAAAGAATGCAAGTTTTTTCATGCAGTTTCAGAAATGTTCACCTATTATCAGCGATCAATCTTATGAAGGATATGGACTAGATTTTAGGCTGGTAACTGAGGACAAATCTAGTGTATGAATATCTTCAAAGCCCCGTATGAGTGGTACAAAAAAGTACATAAATGAGCCTAGGCAAAAATTCAGGAGTCTGTTCAAAATAACCAGCTGATCCCATTATTACATTGGGTTTTGGGTCTCTTAGAGCTGAGATAAAAGCCTAAGAAGACAACACCCCAGAGTTGGGTCATACCACATTTTCACAATGTACTTTATTGCATGGACATTTTCTTGAGGCCAGTGTGTAACCTAATGTCAACCAGCCCACTTTGTGTCCAGCTTATCCTAACACAGGAGTCTCTGTCTTTATGTGCATGTGTGTGGTAAGCACTCTAGTAGCTTTCAAGTGCGCAACGATGCACACCATCAAATTGTGGCTTTGGCTCTGAAATTCCTTTGACCAACTTAGCCAGTGATTTTCCCATTTCTCTCTGACCCAGTCAAACACCTGAGGCTTCCCTTATGTAAGGGCACAAGAAAAAGAAATTAAGAGGACGGAAACAAGATATAATACCTGTGAATCTGGAAAACTGGAGTTCACATCCCCTACAGCAAAAACCACTTATGGCAACCGCTCTCTGTTGTAACGAAAACTGCAGCTCTTCCCAGTAACTGGTCAACTACCATGTACCCAAAAGTCAAGTGCCTTCTCATAGCACAAACTAACCCTTGGTACCCCAAATGCCAAAGATATCAAGGAGCTCATTGCCAAAGAGAGCAGAGCTTCAGATGTGAGAAGGACTAACTCATGACTCTTAGGGAGGACACAGGACCACTTGAGGAAGACAGAGGAGCACAAAAAGGAGGTCAGGGGCACCTTTCCTGTGGTTTTCAAGGGGTCTCAGAGTCTTTAGAAGTCTCCTTCCGGTACCTACATATGGTTGCCAGAATGCTGATGTTTTCTCTTGGTAATTTTTTATCTGCTGACCAACAAATGGAGGAGGGAAGGAGTTGAAGGCCCACTCAAGGAAACTGAATGGAAGATAGATGGTGGCACAAGGAGGATACAGGAGCAGAAGAAATGGAAAGAAGAGGGTTAGAGGAGCCAATCTGGGGAGATCTTAAGTTCACCAAAAAGATCAATAAAGTTCCACATTGTCCTCAACAAAAATCACACCAATAAGGAAGGATGTAAACAGAAAAACAGAACATGCAGTTAGCAGGGGTTTGAGAAGAGGAGTTTCAGTTAACTGAGAAGTTTCCATGGGAGAAGCAAGATCCAATAGAGAAACTCAGACACCTTAGAGAAAGCCTGAATATCAGCTTCCACTTAAACTGACTTTTCACCATAAAGCTCTTTTAAAAAATCCTTTCAAATCTCTTATTATCAGATTTCAGCCAGGACAAACAACAGATAATTCTGATTTTTTTTTCTTTTCCTTTTAAACCAAAGAAAGGTATCCATCAAGTAACTCAGAACCAAAACCAGTAAGTCTTTTATGACTTAACCAGTGATAAGAGAGATGTCCTCAAAAGAGGGTACAAAAAGTTACAGTCCTCCAAAGATTCAGAACCACTCCCAAAGTAGTCAAAAGAACAAAAGACCTTTGCTGCCACAGGACCAAGCAATGATGGTTGAGATGACAAAAGCCCCTTTGAACTGGGACTTCCTGTAAGAAAAAAAAAAAAAAAATCCCCTGAGAGCTGGCACAATGAAACAGAGAGCATTCAGGGTTCCAGCCTCATCCCCTGGCTGCCTGACACAAGCCAACACTTACACTCTCTGGCTGACAGAGACCAGGGAGGATATCCTCACAAGTTCTAGGGCCAAACTCTCAGGATGTAGAGACAAACAGGAAAGACAGAGATAACTGTCCCTGGGAGGGAAAGGATCCACAACAAATAGGTACCCCAAGGCTAAATTTACACAAGAGTCACAATCCAAACAAATGATTTTTTCCTGTTATCCTGAATTTGGAAAGGAACAAACACAGATAAAATTTTATCATCCATTCTCAACCAGGAATTACAGACAGAGACCGGGGAAGACCTGACCTTAGTAAAAAAATCCTTCCTCTGCCGGCTTTTTGTCAGTTGTTCCAGGATCTCACCTGCAGGTTTTAGAGTGAGTTAGGTGCCTCAGCGGCTCCACATTGAACACCAGAGCTACAGGTATAGAAAAGGCAGGATACCTTTCCTACCTATCAAAAGGGTCACAACCAAGACTCCTATAAGAAAAGGTTAACAAGAAAAGCATAACAGATTTATTTAATCAAAGTTTTATGTAACACAATAGCCTTCAGAAATGAAGGCCCACAGACCCAAGGGAAAAACTGTCCATTTTTATGCTTCCATTTGATGAAAAATAGACAGTTATACAGAAATGTGATTGGGCAAAAAGGATATGACCTAATGGTAATAGACTGAGTAGTGAAATGCAGTAAGGCCTGTCTGTTCTCATTCTTCTTGACCTCTCTGTGTAGCATTCTTTCCTCATGGGTATAGGGCAAGACCCCTTCTGAAATGAGGGTCTTGTGATGTACTATTAGACAAAGTAGGTCAGAGAATTTCTTTACGGCCAGACTTACGGTGGGGAAAGGTCAGAATAATATTTCTAGGTTTTATGTCTGGCTTTTGGGGAGAGAACCATCTTGGTGAAGAGGAATGCTAGTTTCTATGGCCTGCCTTAGAGGAAAGGGGGAAGCAGGAGAAAGAGGGGCAGGAGGTCAGAAGGATCTTGTATCTGAGTTCAAAGTATTTGCTTCAGTCCAAAGTACTGAGGATGCCAAAGTGCCATACTTTGAGAAATCATTTTCTGAGCCCCAACAATCTTAATTTGAAAAGGTAATTTATGGGATTCAACCTTTTTTATATTAGAGATGCTAGCTGGGTTGAAGTTTACAACTATGAATGAAAACATAAATTTTTGTTACTGTAGAACTCTTTTTGAGGAAGTCAAGAATATTTATGAGTATGCCTTTTCTTCATAGCTTAACTAAAGGTCTGTTAACAAATGTAATAGAGTTAGGCAGTATCTTTGAGATACAGTAGCTCAAAAGTCCCCAAAGGTTTTTCCAAAAACAGTGTCACTACCAAAAAAGGTTCTATAATCACCTAAGTTTAGGAAATTCTCCCTGTTCTCTTCCCACTTTGGAGACACATATCATGACATCTAGTCCACAAAGTCCAGCAGGAGAGACCTCTTTAATTTCATAAACATATTCAACCACAAACACTTTACATCAATTGTGCCTAATAATAGCCTAGAAATTAGAACTAGTAATCATAATATTATTTAGGCACTGTTGATCTGATATAAAACCCTTATTTAACAGATATTTTAAAAAGTGAGAGTCACAGAAGTTAAATAGCTATCTAGTCCAGATACTCTAGACAGTTAGAGCCAAATGAACCCAATCTCCCAACTCCACCTTTCTTCCGTGACTCATTCTTTACATGCCAGGGCTTTAACCTAATCATCACTTTGTAATTTACAATTCCCCTATCCAGGCTCAAATACATGTTTGTTTTTTAAGCACACACTAATATATATTTTGAGCATATCCAAAGTTTATCTATCACCCTGGCTAACTTTCTGTAAGGGCCTCCTTATTTACAAAATTAAAAACATTGAATCTAATAGCAAATAACCTGAGGCCTCTGTGATAAATGAGACAGGGCTTAGGGGTGTTTCAGCCAGCCTCTCCTGAGACTAGGTTTAAGACATCTCCATCTCCTATGAAGACTTAAATTGTGTTGTAGCAGCTTCAGTGAAATTACTTTTAATTCCTATTTGAGATTTTTTAGAAATAATAGAGCTTTTATGCAGGCATTTGAGGCAGAATCCTTAATGAGGTAATGCATGAGAAATGAATTCAGAAGGAAGATTTTCACGATTGGAGGAGTTATGCGTCATACCTAATGTACATTCCAGGAATATTTTATTTAAAGTGAAATTAGTGAAGTATCAATCTGTGGAATTCTACAAGAAATTCATTTTATAACTCCTCCATTACTCCTGTCATCAGTAACTTCATTTTTCACATATGAGAAGTTCTCACGTAAATGTCGTGAATATCTAAACCAATGTATTACAGTGCCCAGAATATACTACACATCCAGGATTCACAGGATTCACTTAAAGAAGATGATTAGAGCAAATCTGTCAGTTAAAAAATAGCAGCAGTATTTAGTTGCATTTGAGGGAATGTGATCTGAAGTACCACAGCAACTTTTCTTAAGCCCCAAGTAATGCAAAGTCATGAGATGTACGGGTTCAGAGACATAGAGCTGGTTGAGCAAAGATCCCAAAGAAGATTAATGGTCATCTGAAAGAAGGTAAAAGATTTCTTGTACGTTTTTATTTGACACAGTGTCACACAAAAGTGATCTATGATGTCTCCAATAACAACCACCACCACAAAATAATGGCTAACACATCTAATGCTCACTGTGTAGCAGGCACAGTTCTAAGCACTTTCTATTTATTATCACTTTCTCATTTCATTATCATAACAACTCCATGAAATAGTACTACTATTATCTCCACTTAACATCTATTGAAACTGAGACACAGAGAGTTTAAGTAACTTGCTGAAGGTCACACAGCTAGTAAGAAACACACACGGGCTGGATTTGAATCCTGAAAGTTCAGCTCCAAAATCCACAATGTCTGAGCCTTACTAAATGCCAAGCACCATGAGAGGTTCTTTCTTGCATTACCTCATTTCAATATGCTTATTTAACTTTATTTTTAGGATAAAGTCAACTGTAAAATGTTTTTCTCTTTCATTTACACATTTGTATGGCTTGTGACTACATCCTTGAATTTATCAGAAAATCTCCAATATAATAAAAACTAGCCGTGTTCCACCTGAAACATTAAAGCGTTATTCTTTGCATTGCTAAAAAAAACTGTTTAGTTTTTACATTGTTAAAAAAACTGTTTAGTTTCTACTTCTCTAGCCTTTCTTGAGTAAGCAGCTATGGGTAGTAAAGCATACAGGAGAAAGAGATATCACAGGATCCAGCTCACCCAATGAGGGAGCTGCAAAAGACAGCAAGGAAGGCCTTCAAGTAATAAGTTAGCAAGTTGTCTAACTCTGAGCCAATGGGAATGTCCTTAGGATGTGTCCTATGCTTAATTCAAATATCTGTGGCACAGCATGGCATCCTTGAACTGGGAGAAACCTCTTTGTAGCATTACCACCAATCTTTCCTAAGTAAAGTTAGCCACTTCAACCTCAGTGAGGCTAATCTTCAAGTAATTTCTATTGTTGAGTAAAGAAGGCATTTTTGACTATTATTCAAAAGTCAAAAAATAACAGATGCTGGCAAGGTTATGGAGAAAAAGAAATACTTACACCAGTGCTGTTGGTAGCAGTGTAAATTAGTTCAACCATTGTGGAAGACAGTGTGACGATTCCTTAAAGACCTAAAGTCAGAAATACCATTCGACCCAGCAATCCCATTACTGGTTATAGATCCAAAGAATATAAATTGTTCCATTATAAAAACACATCCACACATATGTTCACTGCAGCACTATTCACAATAGCAAAAACATGGATTCAACCCAAATGCCCATCAATGATAGAATGGATAAAGAAAATGTGGTACATATACAACACGGAATACTATGCAGCCATAAAAAAGAATGAGATCATGTCCTTTCCAGGGACATGGATGGAGGTGGAGGCCATTATCCTTAGAAAATGAATGCAGGAACAGAAAACTAAGTATTGCCTGTTTTCACTTATAAGTGGGAGCTAAATGATGAGAACACATGGACACATAGAAGAGAAGAGCGCACACTGGGGCTTATCAGGGGGTAGAGGGTAGGAGGAGGGAGAGGATCAGGAAAAATTACTAATGGATACTAGGCTTAATACCTGGGTGATGAAATAATCTGTACAACAAACTCCCATGACACATGTTTACTTATGTAACAAACCTGCACATCCTGTACATGTACCCCTAAACTTAAAAGTAAAGTCAAAATATATGCATGGGGAAAAAAAAGTCCTGCCAATGCCTGAAACTCAACATACTCCAAATTGAATTGATCCTATCCTATTCCAAAAAGTCAACTTTATTTTCAAAGTTTTCTAAATATCCCAGATTTAAATGATTCTTTGATTCCTAAACTTTTTTTTCACTTTGCATATTAACCAGTCACTGGAACCCAACATTCATTCATTTATTTTTCTTTACAACGTCTCTAAGATTATCTTTCCTTTCTGCTTTCAAGGCAAAACAGCATACTTGAAAATGCATAGAGGCTGGGCATGGTGGCTCACACCTGTAATCCAGCACTTTGGGAGTCCAAGGTGGGCGGATCACCTGAGGCCGGGTGTTTGAGACCAGCCTGGCCAATATGGCAAAACCGCATCTCTACTAAAAATACAAATATTAGCCTGGCGCGGTGGTGCACACCTGTAATCCTAGCTACTCAGAAGACTGAGACATGAGAATCGCTTGAATCCAGGAGGCGGAGGTCGCAGTGAGCTGAGATCACGCCATTGCAATCCAGCCTGGGTGACAGAGTGAGAGAAAGAAAAGGAAAAGAAAGAATAGGAGAAGGGAGGGGAGGGGACAGAAGGGGAGGGGAGGGGAGGGGAGAAGAAAGCCCATACATAGGAGTTAAGGTAGGTCCTGGATTTTCCATGTACTAACTGCCAAAAAGAAAAGGAATTCTCAGTAGAGGATTTCCACTTTCTTTATACTTTCACATGACTGTTGCTATACAAATGCACCAACAATTTTATTGAAAAGGGATTTTTTTTACATGTAGCATATTTATGCAATCTCTACTGTTGGATCTCTCTATTGTGTATGTTTATACTGAACCATATCTTTCAGTAACTCTGTTCATGCTTTTCAGTCATTTCATCCATTTCTCATTATTTTATTATTCTTCCCATCTCAAATCAGTAGTAATATTTCTAGGATTTTCATAATTCAAAGACAGTGAAAATATTCCTTTCGGTTCTCTTAATTAATTCTTCCTCAGGAAAAAAAAAAAAAGTTGCTTTAGTTTAAGGTTTCTCCAGTCTAGTATGAAGTGAATTTCAAGAAATCTCAAGGATCTCCAAAGAAAGCGGAGAACTCTTTTCTATACTTGCACTCCCACCTTGAAAATTACTTCTTAAGCAATGATTCCATCCATTAGTGATATATTGTATCATGAAAACAGTGTTTATAAAAACTATGGAAAAATTCGAAAAATGCTTGTTAAATACAAAAGCAGAATTCCAAAGTGTTTACACAGCAAGATGACATTAGGTAGGTAGGTAGGTAGGTAGGTAGACAGATTACGTAGATAGATAGATAGATAGATAGATAGATAGATAGATAGATAGATAGATAGATAGATAGATAGATAGATACACACACATACACTCATACATAGAAAAAAATCAAGAAAAAACCATTAATTTAAATTTGTTGGGATAATATGACTGGTTTTCCTTTCTTATATTTTTCCTCATTTTTCAGCTTTTTTGAAAGATCACATGTGGCACGTTCAATGTTAAAAAAAATGAACATTCACTCTGCAGAATACTTACACATCAGGCAACAAAATATCACTTTTTTCCAAAGACTGAAATTTCTCTGAATCTAGCCCTGTAGCTAAACAAACCTCCCTGACAATGTAATGTTCTGGTTTGCGAGTCTGTCTTCACAAATCCATCACATAAACATAACCAATGACAAAAACCACATGATTATCTCAATAGATGCAGAAAAGGACTTCCATAAAATTCAACACCCTTCATGCTAAAAACTCCCAGCAAACTAAGTATTGATGGAACATATCATAAAATGATAAGAGCTATTTATGACAAACCCATAGCCAATATCATACTGAATGGGCAAAAGCTGGAAGCATTCCCTTTGAAAACCAGCATAAGATAAGGATGCCCTTTCTCACCACTCCTATTCAACATAGTATTGGAAATTCTGCCCAGGGCAATCAGGCAAGAGAAGGAAATAAAGGGTATTCAAATAGGAAGAGAGGAAGTCAAATTGTCTCCATTTTCAGATGACATGATTCTATATTTAGAAAACCCATCATCTGAGCCCAAAAACTCCTTAAGCTGATAAGCAACTCGGCAAAGTCTCAGGATACAAAATCAATGCGCAAAAATCACAAGCATCCCTATACACCAATAATAAGCAGAGAGCCAAATCGTGAGTGAACTCCAATTCACAACTGCTACAAAGAGAAAAAAATGCCTAGGAATACAACTTACAAGGGATGTGAAGGACCTTTTCAAGGAGAACTACAAACCACTGCTAAAGGAAATCAGAGAGGACACAAACAAATGGAAAAATGTTCCATGCACATGGATAGGAAGAAGCAATATCATGAAAATTGCCATACTGCCCAAAGTAATTTATAGAGTCAATGCTATTCCCATCAAGCTACCAATTAATTTCTTCACAGAATTAGGAAAAAACTACTTTAAATTTCATATGGAACCAAAAAAAAGAGCCTGCATAGCCAGGACAATCCTAAGCAAAAAGAACAAAGCTGGAGACATCACACTACCTGACTTCAAACTATGCTACAAGGCTACAGTAACCAAAACAGCAGGGTACTGGTCCAAACCAGATATGCAGACCAGTGGAGTAGAACAGAGGCCTCAGAAATATCGCCACACATCTACAACCACCTGGTCTTCAACAAGCCTGACAAAAACAAGCAATAGAGAAAGGATTTTCTATTCAATAAATGGTGCTGGGAAAACCGGCTAGCCATAGGCAGAAAACTGAAACTGGACCTCTCTCTTACACCTTATACAAAAATTAACTCAAGATGGATTAAAGACTTAAATGTAAAACCTAAAACCATAAAAACTCTAGGAGAAAACTTAGGCAATACCATTCAGGATATAGACACGGGCAAAGACTTCATGACTAAAACACCAAAACCAATGGCAACAAAAGCCAAAATTGACAAAAGGGATATAATTAAACTAAAGAGCTTCTGCACAGCAAAAGAAACTATCATCAGAGTGAACAGGCAACCTACAGAATGGGAGAAAATTTTTGCAATCTATCCATCTGACAAAGGGCTAATATCCAGAATCTACAAGGAAATTAAACAAATTTACAAGAAAAAAAACAAACAACCCCATCAAAAAGTGGGTAAAGGATATGAACAGACGATTCTCAAAAGAAGACATTTATGTGGCCAACAAACACATGAGAAAAAGCTCATCATCACTGATCATTAGAGAAATGCAAATCAAAACCTCAATGAGATACCACCTCATGACAGTTAGAATGGCAATCATTAAAAAGTCAGGAAACAACAGATTTGGGTGAGGATGTGGAGAAATAGGAACACTTTTACACCGTTGGTGGGAGTGTAAATTAGTTCAACCATTGTGGAAGACAGTGCAATTCTTCAATGATCTAGAACCAGAAATACGATTTGACCTAGCAATCCCATTACTGGGTATATACCCAAAGGATTATAAATCATTCTACTATAAAGACACATGCACATGGATGTTTATTGCAGCACTGTTTACAGTAGCAAAGACTTGGAACCAACTCAAATGCCCATCAATGATAGACTGGATAAAGAAAATGTGGCACATATACACCATGGAATACCATGCAGCCATAGAAAAGAATGAATTATTGTCCTTTGCAGGGACATGGATGAAGCTGGAAACCATCATTCTCAGCAAACTAACACAGAAACAGAAAACCAAACACTACACATGTTCTCACTCATAAATGTGAGTTGAACTATGAGAACACATGGACACGGGGAGAGGAACATCACACACTGGGGCCTTTCAGGGGTTGGGGGTAAAAGGGAGGGAGAACATTAGGACAAATACTTAATGCATGCAAGACTTAAAACCTAGATGACAGGTTGATAGGTGCAGCAAACCACCATGGCACATGTATACCTATGAAATAAATCTGCACATTCTGTACATTTTCCCAGAACTTAGAGTAAGATTTAAAAAAAAAACAAAGCAAAACAAATATACATAAACATAGATACACAATACAATCAGGTAGGCATATACTGAGTGATTTTTAATATAAATTAAATCACATCAACGTATGTTTAAAATCCTCCAATAGCCTCTCTTTTGAATTGAAATAAGTCAAAATTCTTCACCTAGATGTACAAAGTCCAATACAATTTAGCTCCTAACTACCTCTTTGACCTCAATCCCTAATGCTTTCCATAACTCACTGTAGGGCAGCTTCTCTGGCTTCATTTGTACTTCTTTCTGCCTAATAGAGATTTTCTGATGGCCGACCCCTTCCTGTTATTAGGTATCAACTCAAACATCACCTTCCCAGGGAGGCCTCCATTGACTACACAGTCAAATCTGCCCTCCATTTCTTTTCCCCAGCACTGTTTCCATCACCTTTAAAAGCTTTTGTATGTACAAGGACAAAACACTGCTGAAAGAAATTATAGATGACATAACCAAATGGAAAACCATTCCATGTTCATGGATTGAAAGAATCAACATGTTAAAATCTCTATACTGCTTTTTTTCCCCAAAATGGTTGATTAGAGGCTTTTATCGTGCCTCAGTAACTTGGAAGTAGCATAAAAATAGTGCATAACAATCAACTCTGGGGACTTTAATTCAAAAAGGAAAATGAGAATCCACAGGATTCATGAAGGATACCCGAGATCCCTGGGAGGAGAATGCTGTCGAACAGCTTCCATGACAGCATCTGACTGACAAAAATGAGTGAAGCCCCAGTATGTGAGAGAAGCAGAGAACTTTAGTCCTGAGGTGCAAAGTTGGCTCAATATATATAAATCAATAAACGTAATTCACCACACGAACAGAATTAAAGACAAAAACCATATGATCATCTCAATAGAAACAGAAAAAGCAATCAATAAAATCTAACATCCGTTCATGATTTAAAAAATCTATAAAAAAACTAGGCATCAAAGGAACCTACCTTAAAATAATGAGTCATGTATAACAAACCCACACCTGAACACCTGTATGCATATAAACTAGAAAATCTAGAGGAAATTGATAAATTCCTAGAAACACAAAACCTCCCAAAATTGAATCAGGAAGAAACTGAAACCTTAAAGAGAACAACATGAAGTTCCAAAACTGAATCAGTGAGAAGAAACTTACCCACCAAAAAAGCCCTGGACAAGGTGGATTCCCACCTAAATTCTATAACAAACCCACAGCTAACATCATTCTGAACAGGGAAAAAATTGAAGCATTTTCCTTGAGAATTGGAATCACACAATAATGGTCACTCTCACCACTCCTATTCAACATAGTACTGGATGACCTAGCCAGAGAAATTAGGCAAGAGAAAGAAATAAAGGGCACCCAAATAGGAAAAGAAGTCAAACTCTCTTCTTACTGATGATATTGATCCTATACCTAGAATACCCTAAAGACTTTGTCAATAGGCTCATGGAACTGATAAACGACTGACAAAGTTTCAGAATATGAAATTAACATGTAAAACTTAACAGCATTTCTATAAACCAGTAATATTTGGCTCTTATCTGAGAGCCATATCAAGAATGAAATCCCTTTTACAATGGTCACCAAAAAATAAAATACCTAGGAATACTTCTAACCAAGGAGGTGAAAGATCTCTATTAGGAGAACTATAAAACATTGCTGAAAGAAATAATGGATGACACAAACAAATGAAAAAGACATTCCATGCTCATGGATTGAAAGAATCAATATCATTAAAATGTCCATACTGCCCAAAGCAATCTACATTTTCAACGTGATTTCTACCAAACTACCAACACTATTTTTCACAGAACTAGAAAAAAAATTATTCTAAAATTCATATGGAACCAAAAATGAGGCGGAGTAGCCAAAGCAATCCTAAGAAAAAAGAACAAAGTTGGATACATCATATCACCCAACTTTGAACTATGCTATAAGGCTATAGTAACCAAAACAGCATGGTACTGTTATAAAAATAGACACACAAACCAAGGGAACAGAATACAGAACCCTGAAATAAAGCCACACATCTACAGTCATCTGATTCTTCACAAAGTCAACAAAAATAAGCAAGGGGGAAAGGTCCTCCTATTCAATAAATGGTGCTGGAAAAACTGGCTAGCCATGTGCAAAAGATTAAAACTGGACCCCTACCTTTCACCATATACACAAATTAACCCAAGATGGATTAAAGACTTAAATGTAAGACCTCTAATTGTCAAAATCCTAGAAGAAAACCTAGGAAACACCTTTTCAGACAACAGCCTTGACAAAGAGTTTATGGCAATATCCTCAAAAGCAATTGCAACAAAAACAAAAATTGACAATTGAGACCTAATTAAAGAGCTTCTGCAGGGCAAAAGAAAACTATCAACAGAGTGAACAGACAACCTACAAAATGGGAGAAAATATTCACAAACTATGCCTCTGACGAAGGACTAATATCTAGAATCTGTAAGGAACTTAAACCAACAAGCAAAAAGCAAATAACCCCATTAAAAAGTGGGCAAAGGACATGAACAGACACTTCTCAAAGGAATGCATACAAGTAGCCAACAAACATGAAAACAAAAATACTCAACATCACTAATTATCAGAGAAATGCAAATCAAAGCCACAATAAAATACTAACTCATACCAGTCAGAATGGCTATTGTTAGAAAGTCAAAACATAGCAGAAGTTGATCAGGCTGAGGAATAAACGGAATGCTTATACACTGTATGAATGTAAACTATTTCTGCCACTGTGGAAAACAGTTGGGAGATTTCTCAAAGAACTAAAAATAGAGCTACCATTCAACCCAGCAATCCCATTATTGGGAATATACCAAAAGGAAAATAAATTGTTTGACCAAAAAGAAACCTGTGCTCATATGTTTATCACAGCACTATTCACCACAGAAAAAACATGGAATCAACCCAGGTGCCTACCAATGGTAAATCTGATAAATAAAATTTGACACATATATACCATGGGATACTATGCAGCCATAAAAAAAGAACAAAATCACGTCCTTTGCAGCAATGTGGATGCAGCTGGAAGTCATTATTCAAAGCAAATTAATGCAGAAACAGAAAACCAAATGTCACCTGTTCTCATATAGTGGGAGTTAAATCTTGGGTACACATGTACACAAAAATGGGAACAGCAGACACTAGGGTGGGAAGGAGAGAGGTGGGTAAAGTCTGAAAAATTTCCTATTGGTTGCTATGTTCACTATATGGGTGATAGGATCAATCACACCCCAAACTTCGTCTTCACACAATATATTCTTGTAACAAACCTGCACATGTACCCCTGACTCTAAAATAAAAACAGAAATTTAAAAAACTGTACATAGCATTCATCACTATCAAGTCTTCTTGATTATTTCTTTAGTTGCCATTGTTTGTCTCCACTCCTAGAATGCAAAATTTGTATCACTGCATCCTTCTTAAAACAGTGTTGGATACATAACAAGAGAACAATAAATAAATATTAAAGGAATAGCAACCGAAGAAAGGGAGTGATAAGAAAAGTAGTTTCCATGATACAAATGTTGGTTTTAGGATTCTCTTTAAAAACAAACATAGTTGATTTCCAGTCTTACCAACTTCATAACAATGCAGCTGGTGTAACTTAATATATGCAAATAAATATGAATACTTCTGGAAAAAGTCAAGAAGTAAAGAAAATGTTCACAGGACAGGATGAGAATATAGAGGTTTTGCTTATCACAGAGAGTAGTAAGAAAAGTAATGGAAATTGAGTCCAATGAGAGTAATAAAAGGGTAATGATAGTAGAGAATTGGTTTCTAGTCATGGCTGAGGTATAATAGGATTAGTCCAGAAAGCCTCCTTATGGAACATGGACACTTGGTTCTACGCTTTGGTGTGCCACTCATCAGGCATCTTCTTACTCAGACAGCCCCCCAAGGAATGACTGAAATTAGGGCATTGGTGATCATCAACTAAAGGGTATCTAAATCTTTCTATGAGGTGTACGAGACTGCTATATTGACTATACGGTGATCAGTTTTCTCCCATATCAAAATGAAATGCTCTAACCTGAGAAAAACAGGATACATGAAGAACTAAAATATATATTTTTTAGTTTTCTGGATTAAATATATGTTGCCAAAGTACGAAACCATATAACAGCAAATTACAAATTTAATTATCACAAAACGACCAGCCCCTAAAATATCACCTTTTCAATATATTTTAGGTAGTCAACAGTTCACCATTGCCATGAAAAATGGTATATCAAAGGTATTTAACATTCTGTAATTTATACTCCACACCCAGGTGACAATGACAAATTGCTCAAGTTCCCTCCTTGTTTGTGCATCATCACTACATGTTTGAAAAATCGATATATCACTTGCGGCCAAGGATTACAAATGCAGCCCACATCCTTTCACTTTCTTTTTTATTTCCCCATCTATCATAGCATTTCCCTCTCATCATTGCTTACCTATTCTTTCCTCTCCATCTTTACTTATTCTCTCCCTGAGACCATATTTCATCTTCTTCATGACCATCCCAATCTCTTACCTCACACTCAACAAAACAATTCTTTACCCATCTTTATAATAGGTCAAGCTCCTAGCCATGAGGAGGTCACAGGGCCTGACTGGCACACACTGGGGTGAATGGAAAACCATCCTGGGAATCCAGGGTTTGGTAAGGAGCAAGATATCAGGGAAGAGGCATATGAGAAAGAAGATGATGGACAGGGCTTGAGCAGCACTGGACTGCAGGGTCACACAGAGGGGTCAGGTGCATTACCATCCTGAGGCACAAAAACACACCAGAAATAAACAAGGTTGGTGATATCTTTCATCTTTTTATGATTGTTTCTCCCTTCTATTACAAAATATGCACTGGCCATTCATAGGATATAATAAGATAATAGATACCACTTTCCCTTTTCTCTCACAAATTCCCTTATAATCCCTGATAATTTTACTTGTTTTCAGAATGTTAGAGCCAGATAGGTAAAACAAAATGTCAGTTTGGCCACAGACTCAAAGCAAAAAATAGGACTCCTTGAAGTTCATTCGAAATAAATATAGCTTTATTTTTGCTACTATAGTAACTATAAAATAGAAATATTTATTGACGATGGGGGCGGAGCAAGATGGCCGAATAGGAACAGCT
>NW_012110919.1:10906806-10921954 GCF_000951035.1 Colobus angolensis palliatus
CACAAGTATACATATGTAACAAACCTGCACGTTATGCACATGTACCCTAGAACTTAAAGTATAATTAAAAAAAAAAAGAAATATTTATTGACATATGCAGAAAACAACATAACATTTTATTAATACACAATTGAGATGTTATTTGCCTTTTTACATTTACTTATTAATGGGTCATTCATCATTTTAGAACATTTACATGATATAGTAGTAATTAAAACAAAAAGAAATTGAATGCATCCTTTAGCTATAATAAAGGCTAATGTTTATTATGTGCTAGGTTTTCTGTTAGGCACTTGACATTTATCAATTCATTTAATCCTCACAAAACAATGTAGTGTTGGAATTATCCTCATTTTACCGATGGGGAAATGGAGGGCGATTCAGAGAAATGGAGCATATTGTTAACAAGTGATAAAGTCAGAATTGGTACCCAGACTACCAAAGAACTCACATTTGCCAAAAAGCGAAGGTGCTTTTTACACTATTCCAGCATATCTCCCTGCAATGACACCAAAGGAAACTTCAGAAATAAACAAACATAGCCTAAGGGCCTGCTGCATGCAATGCACACAGCAGAATGTGTTGGAGATCATAAACATTTGTCAGAAACAAATGTTATCATCTAAACGAAGAGATAAAACATGTATATAAACAGCTACAATAAAAGGCAGAAAGCCACAGTTATCAAAAATAAATTCTTTGCATGTTAAGAGAAAGGGGGGTTATTTCTGGTGGAGAGTATTAAATAAAAGTTTAGGAAGGAAACAGCATTTGAGTTGGACCTTAAAGTTTATAAAATTAATAGTTTTGCACCAACTACTTGCTCACTGACATTTGGAAGAAGTACCCATCTCACATTCCACAAAGAATGTACAGTCATGCATCATGTAAGGATGGGGATACATTTTGAGAAATGTGTCATTAGGTGATTTCATCATTGTATGAGCATCACTGAGTACACTTACACAAACCTAAATGGTACAGCCTACTACACACCTAGGCTATATGGTATAACCTATTGCTCCGAGGCTACAAACCTGCACAGAATGTTACTATACTGAATACTGTAGACAATTGTCTACAGTGTTAACCATTTGTATATCTAAACATGGGAAATGTGCAGTAAAAATACATCATAATCTTATGAGCCCATCGTCATATACACAGCACTTCACTGACTGAAATGTCATTATACAGTTCCTGACCACGTCTCATTTAGAAATTAGCTTCTAAAAATCCAGAGTGGTTCTATACCAACCCTAATCTGGTTTCTTTTTCTGAGAAATGTGTTTTAATTAAACATCTAAAAAAAATCTCTGTGGAATTTTGAGCTTTGAGCTTAAAAGTTTGAAAACTTGCACCCTGGATTGTGGTTACATGTGAAAAATACTTTTTAAATTACTGTCCACAGCATTGTTGCATTTTTTCTAAGCTTTCGTTTTTCTGTACAGAATAAAACATTTTATCACTTGAAAATATTTCCAAATAGACCCTTATTGCCCTAATCTTTTTTGTGCTGCTATTAATATAACAGAACACTTCAGACTGGGTAATCTATTCAAAAATTAGAGACTTATTTGGCTCACAGTTGTGGAGGATAGAACATCCAAAGTCAAGGGCTCCACATCTTGTGAGGGCCTTCTTGCTGTATTATCCCATGGTGGAAAGCATCACATGGTGAGACAGCAAGAGCAGAGGGAGCCAAACTTACATTTTACCAGGAACCCATTCCTGCAATAATAGCATTAATCCATTCATGAGGGCAGAGCCCTGGTAACCTAATCACCTCTTAATGGTTCTACCTCTTAATACTTAATGGGTAGGACATTCAAATCATAGTACATATTGATGTGGATCTTATTATCAGTATTAGGATTGTAATTTATTTATTTTGTACACCTGATGTTAGCAAACTTCAACAAAAATCCATCCTACCACTTGTTTTTATGGATCTTATTGAAACACAGCTATGTCCATTCATTTTCATATTATCTATGGCTCATGCTACAATAGCAGAACTAAGCAATGTGACAGAGGCCATAGAGCACTCGAAACCCAAAATATTTACCATCTAACCTTTTACAGAGTTGCAGACCTTTGCCATAGATCATTCATTTACTCAACAAGAATTTATTAAGAACTTATAAGGGTAGCTGGCTGGTAGGTAGCTAGCATAGGTTGTTGGCTGAAAAACTGTAGCGTCATTAAACTGTAGCAGGACAGGCCGCAGACAAAACTCCTCAGACCCTGAGTTAAAGAAGGAAGAGGTTTATTCGGCCGGGAGCACTGGCAGGACTCCTGTCTCAAGAGCCGACCTTGTCAGGTGCTCAACTTCTGTCCCTTTTAAGGGCTCACATCTCTAAGGGGGTCCCCATGAGAGGGTTGTGATCAATTGAGCAAACAGGGGCTGCAAGCACCAATGGTCAGAGTGAAACAGAACAGAACAGGAGGTTTCACAATATCTTTCCATACAATGTCTGGAACCTATAAATAACATCAGTTGCTAGGTCAGGGGTCGAATTTTAACTACCAGGCTTAGGTCAGGCAGGCCCAGCCAGGCCTGGTTTCAAGTCTGGTTCCTAGGTGCCAGGCTACCTGCCTTTAGTTTTGCTTCTCTTTCCTTTTCTGAGTATAAAACAATATGAGAGGGTCTCTCTCTTCCCTCAAAACTAAGTTAGAAGTTAATTCATACTGAATTGTATTCTTCAATATAATTGATCATCACATATGAGAAAAAAATTTGAACAACTTTTCCTGTGGAAAAAGTGTACTAAGTGACTTGGAATATAACATTACTAGAAGGTATTCTACTAGTACTACTTACACTACTGGGTAACACTTATTGAGCATTTGCTGCGAGTTCAACACTATTATAAACACTTAACATAAATAGTATATGCCATTATTCCTCACTACACTTCTAGGATGTAAGTGCTGTTACTATCCTCACTTTACAAATGGTGAAATTAAGACTCAAACCAATTAATTTCTGAGGTCACACAGCTTATATTTGTTAAAGCTGGGACTTTATAGAAGATGCTTTCATTCCTGGAGATATTAAAATAAGAGAGTGGATAACTTATTAAAAAGGTAAAATGGTATACCTTTTTAAGGGGAGCAAAATATAAATAACTAACATTTATTGAGAGCCTCATATGGTTCTGGCATTATGCTATGTGCTTTAAAAACATTCTCTAATTTTTATATCAATTCTTCAAGGTAGGTATAAGTTCCCTCTTTTACAGGCAATGAAAAAATAATAGGTTATATCACTGACAAAAGGTACATACCTTGTAAGTTGCAAAACTAAGGTTAAAATTTAGATCTACCTGTCTTGTTCTATAATACATGCTAAATTCCATTTTTAAAAAAATCCTAGGTGTATTTTTCTAATTCATGAAACTGAACTGCACTTACAAATGAAAGCAACAGATGTTCAGCAGCTGAACAATGAAATATCAAATAGGACAAGAAACGAAAATATAACCTACACAACTAAAATAGCAGAGAAAAATACAGAAATATGAAGCATACTTTTATATGTAAATACAGAATTTGTTCCTAATGGTAGCTAGGATTCGAATCAGAATAAGCTACAATAGAAATTGCTGAAGACACTAAAATAATTTGAAACCTCATTAACCCATTCGCTAATAAAAGCACTGATGCATTCACACTTATCAGATATCTCTGTTGTAATCAGTTGTCCCTGTTTCCATGGGAGAAGGGGACTGGTCAACCCATTTCCATATTTTTGCTGAAGAAACATCTAATATGTGAACAATACCCTTCTCTTAGATATGATTGAATAATAAAGAAAAAGAAAAAGAGGGGACTCTGGGCTTTAGGACCAAAGAGACCTGAGGTGGAATATTCACCTCTGCTGCTTTATAACTGTGTCACCACAACAAGATAATTGACTTCTCTGCAACTGAGTTTTCTCATTTAAAAGGATGTTTATGAGAGATGCTGTAGAACAGCATCAGGCATGCCCTCTTAAAACACATCTAAGGGAATTATTATTCTTTCAGTTGTAATCACTTTTCTCAAGGAAGATCTTTAAGAGAAAATGTTTTCTCACTTATTCCCTTTCCCAGTGGGGAGTAACAGGAGCCAGACTCACTGTGTGATGCCCCGCATTGCCTTGGGACTCTACAGCATGTCCTTACCAGCAAAAAGGCTCTCACCAGCTCTGGCCCCTTGACCTTTGATGCAGTTTGGCTGTGCCTCCACCCAAATCTCATCTTGAATTGTAGCTACCATAATTCCCATGTGTCATGGGAGGGACCCAGTGGGAGGTAATTGAATCATGGAAGCTGGTCTTTCCCATGCTGTTCTCATGACAGTGAATAAGTCTCAAGAGATCTGATGGTTTTATAAAGGGGAGTTCCCCGTACATGCTCTTTTGCCTCATGTCTCATGTAAGACATGACTTTGCTCCTCATTTGCCCTTCACCTTGATTGTGAAGCCTCCCCAGCCATGTGGAACTGTGAGTCAATTAAACCTCTTTCCTTTATAAATTACCCAGTCTCGTGTATGTCTTTATTAGCAGCACGGGAACAGACTTATCCAACCTTGGACTTCTCAGCCTCCAGAACCATAAAACACAAATTTCTTTTCTTCATAAGTTCCCCAGTTTCAGGTATTCTGTTATAGGTAACAGAAAATGAACTAATACAGAAAATTGTTCCCAAGAAGTGGAGTGTTGCTGATAATGAATAAAATTGTGGAAGCAGCTTTGGAACTAGGTAATGGGCAGAAGCTGGAAGAATTTGGAGGAGCAGGCTAGAAAAAGCCTAGATTCTGGTGAGGGCTTAGAAGACAAGACAACTAGGGAAAGTTTGGAACTCCTTAGAGATTGGTTAAGTAGTCATGACCAGAGTGCTGATAGAAATATGCACAGTAAAGGCCATTTTGATGAAGTTTCAAATGTAACTGAGGATTGGAACAAGTTTCAAATGTAACAAGGGATTGGAAACCAGAGCAAAGGTCATTCTTGTCATAAATGGGCAAAGAACTTGGCTGAACTATGTTCATGCTGAGGGCTTTGGGGAAGGCAGAACTCAACAGTGATGAACTAGAGTATGTGGCAGAAGAAATTTCTAAGCAAAACATAAAAGGAGCTGCATGGTTACTTTTGGCTGCTTACACTGAGAATTGAAAGCAAATAATAATTTAAAGAAAGAACTTATAATCAAGAGAGAAGGAAAATGGAAAGATTTGGAAAACGCTCAGCCTAACCATATAAAGAATGAAAAAATGTGTTCAGGAGAGGAAACCAAGAGTGTAGCCCAGTGACCACTTGCAAAAGAGATTACTACACAGAGAAGGGAGCCAGGGGCTATTCCTCAAGAAAATGAAAGAAAGACCCTGAAAGCATTTCAGAAATCTTCAAGCCTCTCCCATCACAGGCTCAAAGGCTGAGGAGAGTAGAGTGGTTTCACGGGACAGGCCTGGGGTGCACTCCGCAGGCTCATTGCCCAGGGCCAACTTGTGACTTTGCTCCCCACACCCCTGCTCGGTGCTCCATGGCTGCCCCAGGCATGGCTCAAGTGGCCCCGGGTGCAGATCATGTCACAGTTCCTGACGGTATAAGTCATAAACCGTAGCAACATCCATATAATGCTAATTCTGTAGGCTTGCAGAAAACAAGAGCTGTGGAGGCTTGGCAGTCTCCACCCAGATTTCAAAGAATGTCATCAAAAATCTGGGGGCTCAGATAGAGACTTGTTACAGGAAAGGAGTGAGCACAGAGAGCCCCCACTAGAGCAAGAAAAAGGGGGAAATGTGGGGTCGGAGCTGCTGCAGAGAATCCCCGCTGCATAGGGCAGTGCCTAATGGAGCCATCTGAGCAAAACCACCACCAAAATGCCAGAACTAAATAGCTGCCAGCATGCAATCCCAGTCGGGGAGAGATGAAGCATGAGCTAAGTCCAGGAGGGCTTTTCAAGGCCTTGGGGACTTAACACTCACATCGGTTTTTACAGAATGCTAGTCATGGAGTCAGAGGAGATTATTCCTCACCCTTAAGAGTTAATGTCCGCCCTCTTGGGTTTCAGACTTGTTTGGAGCCTGTTACTCCTTTCTTTTGGCCTGTGTCTTCCTTTTCTAATGGAAATTTCTACCATATGCCTATATAACACCACTGTATCTTGCATGTAGATAGCTTATTCTGATATCATGAGACTATGAATTTTGGATATTTGGGTTGGTGCTGGAACAAGTTAAGAATCTGGGGCTACGATGTGGAAGAAATGGATTTTTATGTGAGAAGGACATGAGTTTTGGAGGGCCAGAAGCAAAATACTATGGTTTGAATATTTTCCCATTTCAAAACTTGTGTTGAAATTTAATCTCCAATGTGGCAGTATTGAGAGAAGAGGCATTTAAGAGGTGTTGGGTCATGAGAGCAGAGCCCTCATGAATGGATTAATACATTCATCAATTAATAGATGAATTAGTTAATGGATTAATGGGCTATCATGGGAGTGGGACTGGTGGCTTTATATAGCATGATGTTCTCAAGATTCATCTATGTTGTAGCATGTGACATGATTTTTCTTTTTAAGGCTAAATAATATTCTATGTGTGTATTACCATATTTTGTTGATCCATTCATTTGTCAATGGACACATTGCCTCCACCTTTTGGCTGTTGTGAAAAATGCTTCTGTAATATGGGTTTGGAAATATCTCTTTGATTCTGCTTTTAATTCTTTTGGATGCACACCAAGCAGTAAAATTTCTGGATCTTATGGTAATTCTATTTCTAATTTTAAGAGGAACTGCAGTGCTGTTTTCCACAGTGGCTGTATCATTTTAAATTTGCACCAATGATACACAAGGATTCCAGTTTCTTCACATCATAGCCAACACTTAATTAGCTTTTTTGATAGTAGCCATCTTGATGGTTGTGAAGTAACATCTCATTGTGATATTGATTTGCATTTCCCTAATGATTAGTGATGTTGGGCATATTTTCATGTGCTTGTTGACCATTTGTATATCTTCTCTGGAAAAGTGTCTCTTCAAGTCTTTTTTAACTGGGTTATTTTCTTGAGTTGTAGGAGTTTCTTATATATTCTGGCTATTAATCATTCTATATATGTGATTTAAAAGTATTTTCTCCCATTTCATAGATTGCCTTTTTACTCTGTTGATGTGTCCCCTTGATGCACAGAAGTTTTAAAGGTTGATGTAGTCCAATTTATCTAATTTTTACTTTTGTTGCCTGTGCTTTTAGTGTTATTATAACCCAGCAATCATTGTCAAATCCGATGTCAAAACTTTTCTGTTTTCTTCTAAGCGTTTTACAGTTCTAGATTTTACCTGTTGAGATTTTGATTGGAAGAATAGCAAATTTAGAGATTATTTAGGATAAAATTAGCATTTTACAACATTTAATATTTTACTCAGAGACATGGTATAAATTTCTGTTTTCAAGTCTCTTTTTATGCTGTTAAGTAGATATATTAGCCTATTTTCTGTTGCTTCTATCAGAATATTTGAGACTGGGTAATTTATAAAGAAAAGTAATATAGATTTTATCGTTCTGAGGCTGGGAAGTCCAAGGTCAAGGGGCTGCATCTGGCGAGAGCCTTCTGAGAACTCTGTAGAGACCCAAGGTGGTGCAGGGCATCACATGGTGAGGGGGCTAAATGTGCTCTCTCAGGTCTCTCTTCCTCTTCTTATAAGTGAAATAAGCCGGTCACAAAAACATAAATATTGTATGATTCCACTTATTTGAGGTACCTAGAGTAGTCAAATTCACAGAAATAACAAGTAGAATGGTGGTTGCCACTGAGAGATAGGGGGAGGAATAAACAGAAAGTTTTGTTTAATGGGTACAGAGTTTCAGATTTCCATAATAAAAAAGCTTTGGAGATTGATTAGATAATAACGTGAATACACTTATCACTATTGAACTGTAGACTTTAAAAACGGTTAATATGGAAAATTCTATGTTATGTGTATCTTCACAATTTTTTTAAAGTTCAATAAGGTAATTATGCAAATGTAACATTTAAAATCAATAGAGGAAGCTGGATTATTCAATAAAAGATGCTAGGACAACGGATCATTAATTTGGGGGTAGGAAGGAACCATAGATAAATTATAAATCTAAAAATAAATAAAATTATATGAAGAAAATAAGGTAAAATATTTTATAATTGTGGGGCTGGTCAAGGTCAGACTAAGCAAGATACAAAATCCAGAAGCCTTAAGTAAATACGCAGAGAGAACACTTCATAAAAATTAAAACTTTTACACCATAAAAAAAATAAATACCAAGAAACAGGCTGGAAAAATACTTTTAAAATATTTTTAACAGACAAAGTCTGTTAAATATATTTGGTCTAGAATATAAAGTCTAGAATATAGAATTCTGTTTTGTCTAGAATATACAGTCAATTCTTGCTTTCACACTAATTTTATTCAATAAAGCCACCATGAACACCAAATTAGTAAATACTAAATCATTGCTCCTAAGAGAATGAAGGTTTAGATTCCTGGAGCCTCTGGTCACAATATTTTTATCAACTGATCAATACAAAATCTTGTTTTGAATATGCTTCTGTTTAAAGACAACTTATTTAGCATATATTTTTGATTTATTAACATTGAACTCACAGCCATGAGTTCCACACCATAACTCATGTCTCAGTGAAGCTTATCTGACACACAGATTTTCTCCATAAGGTACATCACTAGTGTTTCCTATGCCTCTAGAAACACTAGAAAGTACTTCAGCACTACACTGGAGGCCATTTTAAACAGTGAAATGCCCAAGGAATACCACAAAAATTAAAAAAAAAAAAAGTGGCATTAAATAGAAAATGAAAAGGACACTTGTTTCTTGTTTACAGTATGGGAACTGAAACAAGAAGGCAGAGTGTTGTCTTGTTCAACCTTAACTGGGACTCGACTGGGAACATGTGCAATTTTTCACTGCTCTGTGCATGTCCATGAATGAGAAGAACCATGAAAACAAAGAACCATTTATGATCACAAATTCTAGCAAATAAGTGAATTTCCAAATATGGCTTCCACTAGTAATAAAATTTAATGTTTTAAAATACACTTCAAAATCAATTATTTGAAAAATATAAGAAGTAAAACTAATTTGATTCACATGAGAAAAAAATACAATTGCCTTAAACATCTAAAAGGAAACAAAAGTTCCCTCTCACTAACATTCAGGAAAATCTGACTTCAGTCAACAGTTATGATGATGGCTGGGCATGGTGGCTCACACCTGTAATCCCAGCACTTTGGGAGGCCAAGGCGGGTGGATCATTTGAGGTCAGGGGTTCAAGATCAGCCTGACCAACATAGTGAAACTCTGTCTCTACTAAAAATACAAAAAAGAAAATTAGCTGGGCATGTTGGTGCATGCCTGCAGTCCTAGCTACTCGGGAGGCTGAGGCAGGAGAATCGCTTTAACCTGGGAGGTGGAGTTTGCCGAGATTGTGCCACTGCACTCCAGCTTGGGCAGCCAAGTGAGACTCCATCTCAAAAAAACAGTAACAATAATAATTGATACCTCTGATATGGTTTGGCTGTGTCCCTACCCAAATCTCATATTGGATTGGTAGTTCCCATAATCCCCATGTGTGATGGTTAATACTGAATGTCAACTTGATTGGATTGAAGGATGCAAAGTATTGCTCCTGGGTGTGTCTGTGAGGGTGTTGCCAAAGGAGATTAACATTTGAGTCAGTGAGCTGGGAAAGGCAGACCCATGCTTAATCTGGGTGGGCACAATCTAATCAGCTGCCAGTGTGGCTAGGATAAAAGCAGATAGAAGAACGTGAAAAGAATACACTGGCTTAGCCTCCCAGCCTACATTTTTCTTTCCTGCTGGATGCTTCCTGCCCTCAAACATCAGACTTCAAGTTCTTCAGCTTTGGGACTCAGACTGGATTCCTTGCTCCTCAGCTTGCAGATGGCCTATTGTGGGACCTTGTGATCATGTGAGTTTAACACTCCTTAATAAGCTCCCCTTTCTAAAAATATATATATATATGAATGAGAAGAACCATGAAAACAACCATTTATGATCACAAATTTTAGCAAATAAGTGAATTTCCAAATATGGCATCCACTAGTAATAAGATTTAATGTTTTAAAATACACTTCAAAATCAATTATTTGAAAGATATGAGAAGTAAAAATAATTTGATTCATATGAGAAAAAAATACAATTGCCTCAAACATCTAAATATACACACACACACACACACACACACACACAGAGAGAGAGAGAGATTCTGTTGGTTCCGTCCCTCTAGAGAACCCTAATACACCATGTGTCATGGGAGGGACCTGGTGGGAGGTAATTAAATCTTGCAGGTGATTACCCCCATCCTGCTTTTCTCATGATAGTTAGTGAGTTCTCATGAGATCTGATGGTTTATAAGGGTATTTTTCCCCCTTTGCATGGTACTTCTTTCTCCTGCTGCCATGTGAAGAAAGACATTATTTGTTTCCCCTTCTGCCATGAACTAATATAACAAATTGGTACCGCAGAGAGTAGGGGACTGCTATGAAGATATGCGAAAATGTGAAAGTGACTTTGGAACTGGGTAACAGGCAGAGGTTGGAACAGTTTGGAGGGCTCAGAAGAAGACAGGAAAATGTGGGAAAGTTTGGAACTTCCTAGAGACTTGGAGGGCTCAGAAGACAGGAAGATATGGGAAAGTTTAGAGCTTCCTAGAGACTTGTTGAATGGCTTTGGCCAAAATGTTGATAGTGATATGGACAATGAAGTCCAGGCTGAGGTGTTCCCAGATGGAGATGAGGAACTTTTTGGGAACCGGAATAAAGGTGATTCTTGCTATGCTTTAGCAAAGAGATTGGCAGCATTTTGCTCCTGCCCTAGAGATCTGTGGAACTTTGAATGTCAGAGAGATGATTTAGGGCATCTGGTGGAAGAAATTTCTAAGCACCAAAGCATTCAAGAGGAAGGAGAGCATAAAAGTTTGGAAAATTTGCAGCCTGACAATGTGGTAGAAGAGAAAAACCCATTTTCTGGGGAGAAATTCAAGTGACTGCAGAACTTTGCATAAGTAATGAGGAACCAAATGTTAATCACCAAGACAATGGGGAAAATGTCTTCAGGGCATGTCAGAGACATTCACAGCGGCCCCTCCAATCACAGGTCCTGAGGCCTCGGAGGGAAAATATAGTTTCCTGAGCTGGGTCCAGGGTCCCTCTGCTGTATGCTGCCTCATGACTTGGCACCCTACATCCCA
The DNA here is from genome assembly GCF_000951035.1 of Colobus angolensis palliatus. Lineage (NCBI taxonomy): Eukaryota > Metazoa > Chordata > Mammalia > Primates > Cercopithecidae > Colobus > Colobus angolensis. The sequence goes on from NW_012110919.1 coordinate 10,918,062, forward strand.
GCCACTCCAGCCCTGGCTAAAAGGTGCCAAGGTACAGCTTGGGCCATGTCTTCAGAGGGTGCAAGCCCCAAGCCTTGGTAGCTTCCATGTGGTATGGGTCCTGCAGGTCCAACAGAAGACAAGAATTGAAGTTTGGGAACCTTCGCCTAGGTTGCAGAGGATGTGTGGAAAATGCCTGGATGTCCAGGCAGAAGTTTGCTGCAGGGGTAGAGTCCTCATGGAGAACCTCTGATAGGGCAGTGTGAAAGGGAAATGTGGGGTTGGAGCACCCAAACAGAGTCACCACTGGGACACTACCTAGTAGAGATTGTTTTAGAACTTTAAGGTTTAATGACTACCCTATTGTATTTCAGACTTGCATGGGGCCTGTAGCCCCTTTGTTTTGGACAATGTCTCCCTTTTGAAACCAGGTGTATTTACCCAGTATCTGTTATCTGTATCCCTGTTATATATAGTAAGTAACTAACTTGATTTTACAGGCTCCTAAGCAGAAGAAACTTGCCTTGTCTCAGGTAACACTTTGGACTATGGACTTTTGAGTAAATGCTGAAATAAGTTAAGACTTTGGGGGAATGCTGGGAAGGCTAAATTGACTTGAAATGTGAGAACATGAGATTTGGGAGGTACCGGGGTGGAATGATATGGTTTGCTTGTGTCCCTACCAAAATCTCATCGTGGATTTTAGTTCCCACAATCCCCACATGTCATGGGAGGCACCCAGTTGGAGGCAATTGGATCATGGTGGCAGTTACCCCCATCCTGCTGTTCTCATAATAGTGAATAAGTTCTCACAAGATCTGATGGTTTTAAAAGGAGTATTTCCCCCTTTGCTTGGCACTTCTTTCTCCTGCCACCATATGAAGGATGTGTTTGCTTCCCTTCAATCATGATTGTAAGTTTCCTGAGGCCTCCCCAGCCCAGCGGAACTGTGAGTCAATTGAACCTCTTTCCTTTATAAATTACCCAGTTTTGGGCAGTTCTTCATAGCAGAGTGAGAATTTACTAGAACAACCTCTTAACAAAAATGGTCAGATAGGCCAGGCATGATGGCTCACATCTGTAATCCCAGCACTTTGGTAAGCTAAGGTGGGCAGACCACCTAAGGTCAGCAGTTCCAGACCATCCTGGCCAACACAGTGAAACCCCATCTCTACTGAAAATACAAAAATTAGCTAGGAGTGGTGGTGAGTACCTATCATCCCAGCTACTCAGGAGGCCAAAGCAGGAGAATCACTTGAACCCAGGAGGCAGAGGTTACAGTGAGCGAAGATTGTGCCACTGCTTTCCAGCCTGGGCGACAGAGCAAAACTCCATCTCAAAAATAATTAATTAATTAAAATAAGTCAGACAAAAACGATCATACAAACAATTCATCCCATACTGTCTTCAGCTGTCCCTACTTTATCCTCCCTGTGGAGCAATTGTGATGATTCAAGACAAGTGAATCAAAAATACCTAAAATGATGTTGCTACGGTTTGAGTGTCTCCCCGCAAAACTCATGTTGAAATTTGACTGCTATTTTAATAATATTAAAAGAGGAGACTATTAAAAGATAATTAGACCATGAGGACTTTGCCTTCATGAATGGATAAATGTCATTACTAATGGAGTGTGTTTGCTATGAAAGGATAAGTTCAACCATCTCTCATTCTCTTGCCCTCTTTTACCCTCTCACCTTCTGCCTTGGGATGATGTAGGAAGAAAGCCCTTGCCAGATGCCAGCACCTTGATATCAGACTTCCCAGTCTTCAGAACTGTGAGAAGTAAATTTCTTTTCTTTATAAATTACCCAGTCTGTAGTACTCTGTTACAGCAGCACAAAATGGACTAAGACAGGTATGGATTGAAATGAAAAATGAATGAATGAATAGGTAGGCAGATGGATGGATGAATGGATCAATGGATAAATTGATTGAATGAGTAATGAATGGACAGATGCAAGCAATAACTTGCAAAGTGTTCTACAGAAACTCATGGTGCCATGAGTCATTATGACTTTTTACAACTTACAGCATTTATTTTTTCAGAGTTTATAAAATCTTTATCAGAAAAATTAGATCTGCTTATCATAAACAATTCAATGTTTAAGTATATAAAGCAGGAAGTTAAAGTCTCCCATGAATCTTAAGCCTTAGAAATAACCACTACAGCAGCATAATATACATACTTTCAGATTTTCTGAGCACATACAAATTAACATTGCACATATTAGAATGCACTTATTATATGAAGTTAGTTTATACTATGCATACTGTTGTTTAACCTACCAATCCTACCAAAACTGACAGAGTGATGTCTCTGGAGGCCACAGACAAAACAATAAAAAAATTGCATTTGTATAGTAAACAATTTATAGAGAATCTTGCATTTTTATTGAAAGAGCTTCATAACAATCCTACAAACAAACAGGAACTAGCCTCCGCATTTTAAAGAAGAAAAAGCAGACGGTGAGTTACTTGCCCAAGATTTTACGACCAACAGGTAACAATCAGGGCAATTACTTTAACTAAATTATAAGGTTTCTCAGAGCAGAAACCACACATAATTCTGATTTTGTATCATTTACAGTACCTGGCACAAAATTATAAACAGATATGAGGAGGGTGTGATGTTTATATTGCTTACTGCTCTATGCTATACATATAACAAACGCTCAATAAACATCTGTGAAACAAATGGATGGAAAGAAGTATAAAAGAATAGGAAATGGGAAGAGATTCTAAATGAACTAAGATGCTTATCAAATCATCTTTTTTTTAAATTTGGCCAATAAATAACAAACACGTTTAGCAGCTCACCCACTCTGTAAGCATAATACAACATGATAACCAATATCATTGATATCAATATCAAAATGATATCAATTGAATATACTCTAGATAAGAGTGACATAAGCAATTACTGATTTCCTCTTTAACAGTGAAATGCCATAGTAAAAAATATTGAACAGTAGACACTATACACCCTTATTGTTACTCTGAGAAGTTATTCCCTGTTTATTTTCTAAAATTTTATATCAAATATTCACGTAGAATTTGGTTCAAACACAACAGATATGGAAACTATAAAAGTATAAATAGTCCACAGGGACTATGGGAAAGTATAAAGAGTCCATAGAATTATTGTGAAATATAAGTGAGACAAGGAATGTTAAGTGCTTATCACTGCACTTAGAATGTGATAGGTACTCAATAAATGTTAGATATGTTACTAACATCAGTATTAACATCATCATTGTTAACATCATCATCATAAGGCTTTCCTAAAATGATTAAAAATTTGAGGCTTTCCAAAGGGAAAATTATAGTTCATTTATTTTAAAAGTTATAAAAATAACTGCACAAAATGATAAAAATCTAGATCACAGAAATGCTTGAAGGAAAGCTGAAATACATTTTTCTATAAGTAAATGTATGTCCCATCTTCTGCCTAGATGCAGACAACAGGCATATTATCCTTGAATGAATATATGAGAGATGAAATGTCTACTGACCTAATTTCTGTAGCTATTGTATCCGTTTCTTATAGCCACTGTAACAAACCTCCACAAACTTAGTATTATAGCTTAAAATAACAAAATATATTTTCTGACAGTTATTTGGATCAAAAGTTTAAAAGACATTTCACAGGGCTAAAATTAAGGTGTTAGCAGGGCTGGTTACTTCTGGAGGCTCTAAAAAAGAATCTAGGCCCGGCATGGTGCCTCACGTCTGTAATTCCAGCACTTTGGGAGGCTGAGGCAGGTGAATCACCTGAGGTGAGGAGTTCAAGACAAGACAGGCCAACATGGTGAAACCCCTGGCTAACACTGTGAAACCCCGTCTCTACTAAAAAAAAAAATACAAAAAACTAGCTGGGCGAGGTGGTGGGCGCCTGTAGTCCCAGCTACTCG
>NW_012110919.1:10922004-10940625 GCF_000951035.1 Colobus angolensis palliatus
CGACAGAGCGAGACTCCGTCTCAAAAAAAAAAAAAAAAATACAAAAAATTAGCTGGGCGTGGTGGTGCATGCCTGTAATCCCAACTACTCAGGAAGCTGAGGTAGGAGAATTGCTTGAATCCAGGAGGTGGAGGTTGCAGTGAGCCGAGATGGCATCGCAGCACTCCAGCCTGGGTAAGAGAACAAGACAACATCTCAAATAAGTAAATATATGAATAAATAAAAATAGAATAGAATCTGTTCCCTGCCTTTTTCAACTTCAAGGGGCCACCTGCATTCCTTGGCTCATAGCCTCTTCCTCCATCTTCAAAGCTACCAATGTAACATCTTCAAATCTCTGCTTTCCTCATCATATCACACCTAAGTACCTTCATAATTACATTGGGCATGCATTGATAATCCAGGATAATCTCCCATAAGATCCTTTAGTTAACAATATATGTCCCTTTTGTCATATACAGAAACATACTCACAGGCTCTAGATAGTAGAATTTGGACATTTGGGAAGGGGCATTATGCTGTCTTTATCACAGTTCATCCTCTGGACACCAAATAATCACATTCTTCCACATGTAAAATCCATTCATGCCATCTCAACATCCCATAAATCTTAACCCATTACACAACATCAACTTAAAACTCAAAATCTCAAAAATTCCAAAGTCCCAAATCTCCTCATATAAATCAAGTATGAGTCAGACGCATCTGTGAATCTGTGAAGCTGGAATAAAAAGTTATTTGCTCCTAAAATTCAAAGATATGACAAGTGTAGGGAAACAGTTATAGATATCCCCAACCAAAGAGAGAGAAATGAAAGATAAAAAGTGAGTCAACAATCCGAAGCAATTCAGAATTGCAATTGGGTAAACTCCATTAGGTTTCAAGCCCTGGGAATAATCCTTTGTAGTTCTCAGCTCTACCTTCTCGGTCTTCAGCCCCACCCTCTGAGTCCTGCTTCCTATTCCATAAAGGTTAACTTATGTTTGCAAACTCAGTAGTTTCATAGGCCAATTTCCTGCCTGCAGAATTTCAGGAATCCAACAGCCTTCTTCCATTTTGTCCTCTGTCCCTTTAAGTCCAAGCTACCAAAGTGTCTGCTAATAAACCATTTGTGAAAACACTGTGGGTCTCCCAGGTATGTCACAAGAACTTCCTGGATAATCCCAACTCTGAATCTCATCTCAGCATAATTCATCTCATCATAATTCAGATTTGCTTAATTTCTTCAAAGAGCCCTCTGTGTGGTTGAATAATCTCAGTTTTTGATCCTCCTGAGGCACTAGAAACAAGTTATCTAGCCACGTTTTCAGCTTTCTCTCTAAGTACACTCCTTGACAGTGAATCTACACATTTCAGTGTTTTTTGCAATCTGGATAGATTGAGAATGTTCCAACCATCAAGTCCTGGTTTCTTTTTGCTTAAACGTTCTTCCCGCAATTTATCTCTTTCTTCCTCTCACATTTCAGTATAGGTAACAAGAGGAAACCAGGCCACACCTCCAATACTTTATCTAGACATCTACTCAGCCAAATATCAAAGCTCATCACCTACTAGATCTGCTTTGCACATAACCGTAGAACATAATTCCACTAGACTATCTGCTATTATATAGCAAGTATGTCCTTTCCTCCGGTTTTTAATAACATGTTTCTCATTTATTTCTGAGTCCTTACTAGAAGCAACTTTAACATTCATATGTTTATTAACATTCTCTCTACAAAGATTTAGGTATTCTCTAAGATCGTACAAGTTCTCTCTACCATTTCCCTCACTTTCTTCTGAACCCTTACAGTAGTGACTTTAACATTCATGTTTGTATAAACATTATATTTATGACAATTAGGTAATCTCTAAGACAATACAGGTTTTCTCTACTATATCACTTCTTTCTGAGCCCTTACTAGCAGAATCTTTAACATCCATATTTCTGTTCAAGGCAATCTATGCTTTTTATATCATGCTCCTCAAAATTCTTCTAGCTTCTACCCAATGCCCAATTCCAAAGCCATTTCTATATTTTTATGCACCTGTTACAGTAGCACTCCACTTCCAGGTACCAAAGTGTGGGATAGTTTCCTAGGGCTACCATTACAAATTACCATAAACTTAGTTGCTTATAACAACACAAATTTATTCTCTCGTAGTTCTCAAGGTCAAAGTCTAAAATGATTCTGGGCTAAAGTTAAGGTGTTGGTAGGGCTATCTCCTTCTGGAGGCTCAAGGGGAGAATCCACTTCCTGTTTTTTCAGCTTCCAGAGGTCTCTTGCATTCCTTTGGTCCATGGCTGCATCACTCTGACCTCTACTTCCACCATCACATATCTTCTGACTCTGACCCTCCTGCTTTTCTTTTACAAAGACCACTGTGATTACAACGGCCCCACCATGTAATCCAGATAACACCCACAATTCAAGATCCTAAACTGAATCACATCTGCAAAGTTCCTCTGCCACATAGGGAAATATATTCACAGGTTGTGGAGATTAGAATGTAAATATCTTTCGGGAGAATTATTCTGTATACCACAGCCATGTTCATTATTAACTGATTTCTGTTTAAAATATTTGACCTATACTTTCAATTGCATAGTTATAAGCACTAACCCCACTGATTGCCTATCTTACTGAACTAATATCATGCCATTTCCACATTTCAAACGTTGGTTCTTTTAAAAGTTTTGGGAAGAAAAAATTTAGAAGGAGAATAAAATTATATATTGAATTAAACAATTCCCAGAGCAGTTATATGAATAATATCTCAATTCATTATTACGATTCAGAGTATTTCCAAAGTATGTAGTAGTTTTATTGTTGGGGGAGAGGGAGAAAACTAAAGCCCTATCACAAGACCATAACTATTCTGGTGTTGAAAGATAGCTCAGGGGTCATCTCCATTTCAAGGCTGAGAAAAATAAGCCCCAGAGAGGTTAAATCATTAACCCAATGACACAAACTCCAATAGAGAGGAGAGAGCATATAAATTTATTTTAATATCTAATGACTAACTATATAGAAATCTGATTTAACAGCAAACACATAGAAAGCTGCTGCATTTTCATTAAACGAATTTCTTAATCTCAAGTTCAGGTAGTTTTTTATTTAGCTATCTGAGCTTTCAGGTAGTTTTTTATTTAGCTATCTGAGCTTCTCAAGTCTAGAGGCAAATGCTAAAAAGGTGGTTTTCTAAATAGCTAGAGGAATTTCAGACAAACCCCATCAAATTCATTAAAATAGATATTTGCCAGAATGCTACATAGGATGGTAATCAAGCCAAATGAAAGAGGATCCACTGTTGTCAGTCTACTGACTGGTATGGAAAATCCAAATGTCTATAGGCTCTACAAATAATGTAGTTTCTGGCTTCCTTGGAGACCAGTGCTCTAATGGAACCCTAAGACAAATATCTTGTCATATGTGTATAGCATGAAAGTGCTTTTTAAAAAATCAGTAAAAAAAGCACTTAAGTTAAATTTTGCTGTGTCCAATACTACCTATCCAGTTGTCTCTTATGAAAAACACCAGAACCACTTGGATACTTTTAAAATGTTAATTTACTAAATGTGTATTTGGTGGCTTGGTTTTTACCAATTACAAGAGAAGTAACATAGACTTGAAGTGGAAGTTAAGATATAAAGACTTTAGGAAGGCCAGTAAAAAGTGCTATTGATATGTGAATAGGCATCTCAATAAATAAAATAAAAATACTCCAAGTATCCAAAATAATCAAACATTTCAATAAGAAAGGAAGAAATTATGTTTGCATTGACTTATACAACTAAAGACTCAAGTGGGCTGGGCACGGCGGCTCACACCTGTAATCCCAGCACTTTGGGAGGCCGAGGTGGGCAAATCACGAGGTCAGGAGTTTAAGACCAGCCTGGGCAATATGGTAAAACCCAATATGGTAAAACCCTGTCTCTACTAAAAATACAAATTAGCCTGGCATGGTGGCGTGTGCCTGTAGTCCCAGTTACTCAGAAGGTTGAGGCAGGAGAATCACTTGAACCTGGGAGGCAGAGATTGCAGTGAGCCAAGATCTCGCCACTGACTCCAGTCTGGGTGGCAGAGTAAGACTCCATCTCAAAAAAAAAAAAAAAAGACTCAACTATGGCTATGGCTGTGTGTGTGTGTGTGTGTGTGTGTTCATATGGGTTATTATGTGGATTGTTTTCAATAAAGATATAATCTTATTAAATTGATAATATTTACAATACCTGGCAAAATTCTTTAGAGCTTTTTTTTTTTCCAATACAATCTGATGGTAAAGAATAGAGCATAAATGTGATGTTTAAGTCTCTTTTCACTCCATAGCCAGGGTACAAATGTCTAGGTAAAAGCTTAAAAATTGCATCAACAGTTTGAGGGTGAGTCAAAACATAAAATTTATCATGGCTGTAGAAACAGAAAAAAAATACATTGCTAATAAAATAGCTTTTTACCCTGGTAACAGAAATAAACTTCCCAATAAAAACAGAAATTAAAAAGAAAATGAAAGTTACACCTAAGCACTTTAAACATTTCACTGAACATAATTCCATACCCACAAACATATACACATGGTCTTACATAAATTGAATCTCACCTATACTATGAGTTTGAAATCAGTTTTTCTCTTTTTAACAAAAAAAAAAAGGTCAGGGATATCTTTTCATGTCAATAAATAGGAAAACCACATAATCATTTTTAGGGCTGTAGACTGTCCCATCACAGAAGGCTCCATAATTTATTTAAGCAATCCCCCATTGTAAGACACCAATGCTGTTTACAATTTTTTACTCTACAATAAACATTGATAAACATCCTGTACTAACCTGTTTACCAACGTATTCAATTCTCTCTTTAAAATAAATGTCTACAACTAGAGGAGCTGGATAAAAGATTTGACAGAGAATGTATATTAAAGTCTTGCTTCTCACAGAAAATTTACCTCTAACCCTTTTGAAAGCAAGTTGCCAGAATGCATTAAGGTCTCCAGATGGGTGGAGGGTGGGGGAGAGTGGTCTGCTGAGCTGTGGAGGGTAGTGGGGCTGAGGGTGGGGTGGAGAGGGCGGTGTCCCTGCCCTGAGGTAGGGGCTGTTGGGTGACAGAAACAAAGGGGTGTGTGATGGGGCAGGTCACAATGGGTAGGGGAGGATAAAAGTGGTCCTGCGGGGTGGTTTAGCAACAGTGGATGGTTCAGGTTGGGAAGAAGAGCAGTGGGACTGCCAGTTCAGGTTGTGGAATCAAAGAGCAAAGGTTGTTGTGAAGTGGAATATCAGGCTCAAATGGAAGTCCCTCCCAAATGAGCACTGACACCTGTGTGCCTGGACATCCACGAGGGCTCCAACATCTGCGCTCCTGACAGCTCCATGCACTAAGCAGGGCACAGTCTGGATCCAGGGGACCGACTGTCTCTGGCATTGAGCAGTTGGCAATCAATACCCCACCCTGCTCTGAGTCACTTGGGGACAAAAAAGAAAGCTTGTAGAACACAACTGCTAGCCCACCTGCCAGAGTGGCCAAGGAAACAGGATGCCCACTAAGGCATGTTAAGGAAGGTGTGGAGCAGCTGCTGGGAACTGTCTTGATAAAAGAAAGACATGGAGGAGCAGTGTATGTTACCGTATTACACTGCCCAAAGCAGCCCCGCAATGGGCATGTTTAATACCTCCATGGGGAAGCTTCAGCGGCAACTGTACAAAGGCGAGTATACTATATTCAGGTATGCACCCATGTTTGAGAGCGACTTTATCCAGATCAGCAAAAGAGGAGAAGTGATTGATGTGCACAACCGTGCCCGAATGGTAACAGTGGGCATTGTTCGCACCAGCCCCTGCCTCACACTACCTGATGTCATGCTGCTGGCCCGACCAGCTGCTGTCTGTGACAATGCCAGGTGTGGTCCTGCCACCCAGAATACAGATAGTCCGCCTGCAGAGATCTTAGAACTAACCAGACTGCTCCCCTTGATGTTTGTGAAAATAACCATCCACAACAGCATAAAAAAACAGCTCCACCTGAAGCTTGCCACTGGCCGCTCTTTTTATCTTCAGCTGTGTTCCCCCTCAGATGCAAGTGAAGACCTTTTTGTTCACTGGGAAAACCTCGTTTACATCCTGAGACCACCAGTGGAGGCCTACAGTGGTACCAAAGCTATCCTAGCTGGGAACACATCAGACTCATCTGTGTTTGCGGAAGTGCAGAGGAGCCCAGTGGTGAGTCTATGCAGAGACTAGATGGGGCCAGGATGCTTTTGGGGAGAGCAGGTAAAGGTCCTGTAGAGCCTTTGGTGCTGCAGCTCACCTGGGAAATGCATTGCATTTGGAAGGTCTGAAGGCCAAATGAGCTTCCATTTGGAGGCCACGGCACATTGAGGAGGTTCCTAGTGCTTCTCCAGTGTTCCCCAACCCTGAATTTCAGAGATTTCTTAGCTGTCAGCAACTTTTCATTTTATATTCACAGCTGTTCATTCTATATCCAATGTTGCAATGCTATCCAAAGCATCCTGACCAGTCTATTCTGAAACCCATACTATGACCTAGGTAGGCTGATACGTTGTAGGACATGTCTCCCTGCAATTGCCACTTATATACATTGGTGGCAACACAACATGCTTGTGTACATGTGCAATAATTTATTTTTGTTGTTTACCTATAGGAAGAGAAAGGAGATCTTGCTGGTCTCACTTTCTTTGCTTATTTGTTCTCTCCCTAGGGATATGCCATGAAGTTCTGTGAAGAGAAGGAGCAATTCAGAATCAGTAGACTTCACATGAATGCTGAAATGTTTGGGTCCACCTATTATGATTATACAATAGAGATATGAATCCAACATACCTCCCACATATACTACATTCAAGAGTTGACACATTCCTGCAGTCATAAAACCTATAGTGCCTGATAAAGGGGCAGGGTGGCAACAGCAGTAGGGATGACAGTAAGCACCACCGCAGGTGCCATGGATGTGGCTGCAACCAAGTCTGCAGGCTCAGAAGAGAAGCACAGCACTGGCAAAAGCAGCCTTCAAAGGTCCAGGAGGAAGTATTGCCAGCATGGCTATAATGGGTGCTTCTATGTCTTAATCTTGTTATAGCAAGGGCTGCATAGACATTCTTGTCCTAAAAGGGTACTTCAAGCACATCAGTAAGTGCTACTGGCCTCTCCCTAGAGAGCAGCATGAATGTGGTGACTACAGGAGCAGAGAGAGACTGTCAATGCAACAGCCTTGTCAGTCTCTCTCTGCTCCTCAAAGACTGACTCTCTGCCACTCAGCATTGGGAGTCAGTATCTCAACTCTGCAGGATGAGGCCACATGAGTGAATGGGATGGAAGTCAGAGGGTCTCTACCTAGCTGGATTGACTTGCAGTAATAACCTTCAAGGCCGGTACTACACATGGTGCAGAGGTGGACATCTCACCTAAGACTGTGGAGGGGAGCAACATGATTCACCATAATAAAATCCATCAACTCATATTATCTGCTCTAATAACATATGCTCTATTGACAGGAAGGGTAGCAATAAAACTAATAGCAATTTATGATCAGGCTCTGAAAACTATCTTTAACTTTCCCTTAACTTTACATTTTTTATTATAAAAAATAGATGACATAAAATTAATAGATGACAGAATAAAATGTTGAAGATTACTCTCAAAGATATGATCCTACATTAGAAGAATTCTTCTAAAACTATTTTCCAAAATATAAAATGAGAACCCAGAAACACACATACACTCTGTCTCCCTCTCTCTTTCTCTCTCTCTCGCTGCAGGTTTGAATCACAGCATTGCCACACATTAACCGTGACTTTTAGTAGACTGTTTCTTTAAATGGTCACCTTGAGATTATACATGTATAATATCTGGTACGTAGTAGGCACTGTGTAAATGGTGGTGTTGAGAAACAAATTCTGAGTTTAATCATACTTTCCAGAAAGGGCTTAATTTTCCCAGTCTTTTCACTTGTGATTTCCTTTCTTAAATCTTAATTAACTGCTTTGCAATTTTCCCATAAAAGCTCTATTTACAGTAAATCTTCTTAGTGTCTTCCCAAGAATTTTAATCCCCTGATGTTATTTAAAATTCTAAATTTTCATGAATTTGTAGAAACTTCAATCTAGTCACAATAGAAAGACAATTTCAAAGCACTCATCTTTTAGCTGATTCCCTCCAATTTTACTATTCTTGGAGACAGAAAAATAAAAGAAAACCTAATATAGGATCAATTCATAATCTGGAAGAAAACTGGAAATTAGATAATTTTAGAATTGTAAGATCCACATCCACGGGATTAGCCAATATTCTAATTTTGCAAGTAAAAAATCTGCTTTAGTCTAAAGTAATACCTCATATGGTTTGATAATCCAGAACCAGAATGTATAGGCAACCTGGCCCCCAATTAAGTCTGTATTGTTTCCATAATACTCATGTTTCTGATTAGCACTATGCTTTGAATATAAAAGATATTTGATACATGTTTGCTGGATCCAATCAAGGGCTATAAATGCGAAATATAATTTATTCCAATCCAACAAATCTGGGGATATAAAATTTTACATAGTACTGTACTAATTGTACAGATCCCAAAGGTTTCTGTATAATATTGTAAGGAAGCAGTTTACCAGTAGACCCTCACAGCGCTTATGGCTTAATGATTTTTAATGGTCTCCAAAAGTGCTTCAGACCTGAAAAAATGGCTTCAAAATATGAAAAACATTTCATAGGTTAGATATTCTAGCTTTGTGAATTTCAAGGTTACATTACTGAGAAATCACATCTAGTCATAAATCACTTTTCAGCAAATAATGTCAAATGAAAAACTTTTTAAAATAAAACAATTTTTGTTGTTCATGTGGTATGTAGTCCAGTATCATGAGATACTGGAGACTCCCTAAGAGGCTTTAAAATGACCATATTGCCAACTCTTAACAGGGACCAACTTTATCTTTGTATTCAAGGACTGTCAGCATGCTTACCACATTGTAGTCCCTTGATAATCACAGAAGGGATCACTGCTAAAAGCAACTGCACATTTTGTATCTCTTCTCTAAATCTTCAATCTGACTCAGTCTCTTTTTAAACTGTATATTCCTTTGGTAAATATTTCAATCTGCTTCTCATTACAAATCCTGATGCTTATTACCATCAATCAGATCCTGTTCCTAGGTCACAGTTTTCTTCAAATTCTAAAACAATACATATCCTGGTACCTCATGTCTTGTAATCAAAGTTTAAGAGATAATTTAGATGATACTTATAATAACAGAAAAAGATTTAAAAATTACCATTTGTCAATGGTTGAGATGGTTGAATCCTAGGTAATAAACTAAAAACTCACATGAATTCAAAAATGTTGCAAATTGTGTATGTGTATATACTATATATGTAAAAATAAACTCTATATATACACAAAAATATGCTATATATAGTATATTTTAATTGCAAAACTATTAAAATTCTTTAATATATTTTGCAATAAAACATATATAAACATGTTATATATACATAAAACATGTTTATATGTGTGTATATATACACACATATGCACACACAAATATAAATGCTAAAGGATAGCCCTTAAACAATAATATTCAGAGACATACACACATCCTTAAGAATTTATAGTGAGAGGCTGGGCGCAGTGGCTCACAACTGTAATCCCAGCACTTTGGGAAGCCAAGGTGGGCAGATCACCTGAGGCCAGGAGTTTGAGACAAGATTGGCCAATATTGTGAAATGCCATCTCTACTAAAAATACAAAAATTAGCCAAGCATAGTGGTGCACCCCTGTAATCCCAGCTACTCAGGAAGCTGAGGCAGGAGAATCGCTTGAACCACGGAGGCAGAGGTTGCAGTGATCCAAGATCGTACCACTGCACGCCAGCCTGGGAAACAGAGCGAGACTCTGTCTGAAAAAAAAAAGAAAAATTTGTAGTGAGAGAAAGATCAGTAAAATAGTCTTATTGCTGGTTTGTTAGATTAAATCCAGTTTTTAAAAAAACCTGCATCTCAAATACATTTATAGATTTAATGCAGTAACAATTAAAATCCCAATAGAGATATTTTTTAAACTCAACATAGTAATTACAAAATACAGATTTTATAAAGCAAGCAATCAAGTTAGCTACTAGTTTTAATTTAATAATGAATAATAGCAACACTGAGTCATGTGGTTTAAAAAATAGAAAGGCAGAAGTAAACAAGCCTTCAGAAGTAAAGCCAAAACAAAAGGATAAAAACGAGAGGAATGTGAGTTATTGTTCAATGGAAAGTCATAGGAAAGTCATATCAACAAGCAAAAAATAATATAGAGCCATAATTGAAATTTATGTTAAAAGGACTTCTAGATAAGATGAATTAAATGAAAAATAGAACTGAGAAGCTTAATCAATTGGATAGTTTTTAAAAATTACATGATGCACTTGTACACATACAACTTAAGACAAAAAGAAAAGCTGCAGACTGGAAAAGATTTTGTGGTAAATGTAACTGGAACATCTGAGGAAATTATAAACTTATTGGACAATACCAGTATTCACCAAGGAAATGGCCAAAGGGAAAACAAATCTGATATTAAATATTATAAACCAAAAGCAAGTTACTACCAAGCCTAATAAAATGTTAGTAAGGTGGTAGAAAATCAGATACAATCATATTATTGACAGTTTTTGATTTGCAGTCATCTGGCCCATTACAGTAAATACCCTGATACTTTATTTTGCTTCAATAATTCTTTTTAAGATATAAGGTAAAGTAGTGGTTAGGAAATGTATTTTTACAAACACAGTTTTATGAGGGGAAAAATAGGTTAAAACATTTAATTATTGATAAACTGCTAAGCAGATAAGGGTAAGCTAATAAAATACAATGTATGCTTGTTAATTTTCTTTCCTTTTACCCATGTAGATATGAGGTAAAAAACTATATGTAAAATCTTTAAGTGAAGACATGACACCCTAGAATATACACATTTGTTCACTGAGATTCATTCAACTATTACTTCATTCCAACTATATTTTGGGTGTTTTTTGTTTGTTTGTTTTATATCCATCAGATTTTGCTTGATAAAGAAGACTTTTCTTTTGTTTTGTTTTCTTTTTTTCTTTTCTTTCTTTCTTTCTTTTTTTTTTTTTTGAGACAGGATCTCACTCTATCACCCAAGCTGGAATGCTGTGGTGTGATCATAGCTCACTGCAGCCTCAACCTCCCATCTCAGCCTCCTGAGTAGCCAGGGCTACAGATGTACACTACCACGCCTGGCTTATTTTTATATTTTTGGTAGAGATAAGGTCTCACTATGTTGCCCAGGCTGGTCTTGAACTGCTGGGCTCAAGCAATCCACCCACCTTGGCCTCCCAGTGCTGGGATTACAGGTGTGTGACACCACATCCAACGCATTCTTCTGATTTGCCAGGAACTACACGTTAGACTACAGATGCTGAGCATCAAAGTTTGAATCCCTACCTTTATGGAACTCACAGTTTAGTATGTATTGACAACAATTCTGTAAAGGTTACAGTAAACTGTCTTAAAGTCCTATGAAGAGATTTTTTAAGTACTATATACTGATTTGAATATCCTACTTAGCTTTCTACAATAAATTAATACTGAAATTTGAGTGGCTATGATCAAATTATGATACAGACATGTGGAAGACGTGACGGTTTCTTAGACATAATTGCTTCGTATTTGTTGTGACAGAAGAGAAAACGTCTTTGAGATGTAACGCTTTTCTGGATCAGTACTATGAATCCTTTTCTGTCCTGGACTGTTTTTTCCACCCACATTCTATGTAATTAACCTCTTACCATTATACCCTTTCATATTAAGTTATTCACTTATTGTGCAGAGATATTTTCACCATGATTTCAAATTTCCTATCTCTGGAATATTTTAGCCATTTCTGAAACTCCTCTAAGGGTGTATGATTCACAACATTCAACAGGAACCTGAAGATGATACTATAGAATTAAAGTAGACTTAATGATAGTGAAATGACTTGAAACTAACAGTCAATATTTTAGTGTTCTGTTTTCATTTTTGGATTTTATTCCAAAACCTTCAGAAGTACACATTCACATTATTCTACAGTGTTCCACTGTGATGAGAAAAATATAATCACTGGTTATGCTTTTAAAGAGCCATAATATGTTTCCTTATATCTGTAGATAACTTTTAGTTACTTTTTAAAAATAGCATTCTTTAAAATGATATATTTCTGGATTCAAAATATTAAAACCTCATAAACAAGACAACTTTTCTGCATTATAACCAAACTAAATAATACTAATTTTTTACATAAACTATGTCTCCGCATATGCACACATCTACACACTAAGTTACATGCACATTTTAGTTGAGACTTTGAGAAAAACCACAAAGTAAACAAGATCCTAATTTGATTTTCGAAGGGGAGGGAGATTTTAACTTAAAAACATAGGCAACCATTTTTGTTTTATTGTACCTTAATAAAAGCAAACTTTTACCTGTGCAAGCATGGGGAAGCCAAGGTTCCTACATCCATTACATGGAGTTAATGCTTCCCAAAGTCCTGATGGCCCACACGTATTTTCATCATCATCCTCTTCTTCCACTTCTCCTGGTGACAAATTGATTGTAGATGAGGTTCTCTGAAATTAAATTTATATCATACCAACATATTATATCAATGATATTTAGATATCTTAACACAAATTAAATTCTATAAATGACACATGGTATATCTTGGCAAACAAGTCAGCTCACTTTTAACCACACTTACATGGCTGTGCCCTGTGACTGAGAAAAAAATATGTATAGTCCAACTTAAGTTAAAAGTGAAAAAACTGGGTGTGAAAGGCTTATAAAATAATATATGAAGTTCATAATGAAGAATAGAACATGATAATGGCCTAATAAAATATTTGAATAGCAACAAATGAGAAAAATCTTATAGTTTATCGAGAATTTAGGTTTAGGCACAAAATTAAGGAAAAATGCAGTCAGGGCACTAACAGGAAAATATTTTACTGAAATGGGAATTCCTAATAAACCTGTTTGTTCAGAATGCCACCAAAATAAAACTTCATAAAATTTTACATCATACACATAAAAGGGGTAACAGTTTTAAAATTCATAATGAGACTTCCATATTGAGCACATATATTTTCCTTTGTTATCTCCTAAATCTCACTAAAATGATGGTAGAACATTTATAAAAATGTTTACACCATAAAAATAAGAATGACAGGAGAGATGAACAAACAATATTAAGAAAACTTCTGGATAATGTTGGGTAACTTTTGGATCACAGATGGGTAAGTATTATTTGACTTAGCAAACATGAGAACACTGAAAGCAAAGTACCTTCATGTGGAAAGAATTGGAGGGACTGGCTACCTGTGAAGGTATAAGTGTCAGTGGGGCAGACACAGAATGAAACTCAGTATCAGAAAGAATTATACCCTTAGACCCATCTCCTTTTCACCCAGCCAGGAAACTAAATCTTCACCACTGGCAAGAAATTAGAGGTTTATTTTCTGGAGAAGTTGAAGCAAAAGGATTATGAATTCTAAGAATATAGATACACCGAGTCTCTAAAAACAAGAGAATTAATATCTATATAGTAATGAAGATCCATAACCTACTCAGTGCCTTACCATATTTGCATTAGACAACATGGCAGTAAGGTTTATATCCCCAGATAAACAACTAGAATACTCTTCTCTGTAGAAACAGACCTCCCAAGAAAAAAGATCTATAAATAAGCAGGAAAATGGTGGGATCTATGTATTAGTCTCTACTGTGAAGCCAACCTCTCAGCAAGTTCCACTCATAAGAATCATATATTTGAGAAAAACCTCTAACAGACACCAAAATAAATATAGAGAAAAAAATTATAAATAGTATCTTCAGAGAAAAGATATTTATAGCCATGAAACAAGAACAGAAAGTTAAGAAATACATAAAATCCAATACAAGAGTTAGAAAAATCTGACAAAATTTCTGAAAAGATGAAAAGAATTTAAAAGGGGAGAAAACTAGGGGTGAAACCAAGACCTCTAACATCTGAACAACAGGAGCTCCAAAAATTAAGAGTAGAGATGGGAGGGTCAAAGAAATAAAGCATGAAAATTTGCAGAAACTGACGAAAAATTTCATACTCTAAAAGCCTGTTGAATACTTAGCAGACTGAATTTTTTAAAAAAAGTTGTATATACATAAATAAAAAGAAATACAATAAATTGTCTAAAGGCCCTCTGAATGTACTGTTCAGCACAACATTGATAGATCATGATTACTAAAGCAAGTAAATATATTCTACATATTGGATTGTAAATAGCATCCTGCCCCCAAAATTGTTGCTTTTAAAAATAGAATATAAGATTTTATTTTTCCTCCTATTTAAAAGAATTTGTTTTCTGCATTCACATTTTAACTTTTCCTTGATCACTTGTCAGTTAACTAAGAAGCAATGAAATTAAGTTGCCCCCCAATCAGTCACTGTCTGTAAAACACAATAATAATAATAACAACTGTTAGACTGAGAACTTACAATGTGACTTGGACTATCACTGGCCTATTGTCTGTTAACTATTTTAATTCACACAGCAGCCATTTGAGGCAAATATTTTTCCTCTCACTTTATAAATGAGGAAACTAAGGGCCAGAGAGATCAAGGAAAACCCAAGGTCACGAAGCTGGCAAGTGGTGGAAAAAGGATTCAAATCCAGACTAGGGGGCTGCAAAGCCTACTCTCCCCTCACCACTACATTCCGTGACCACTCCTTTGGCACAATAATACCCTGTAAAAGACAATATACTGAAAAACCACACTGATGTAAATAATTGCAGTTTAAATAAAAGAGGTATATTTGGTGAATATGTTTCTGTTACACAAGTATACTCCTGAGAGCATTTTGCCTTCTGTGACAGGGAGTGAAAATTTCTGCAATTTGATACATAGCAGCCCATGCTTTCATAAATACTTCTCAAATCAATAATAGAAGGTAATTATCACAGGGATATTTGACCCTACAGATCCTTTGAGAAATTCATATATATATGAAAGTTTAAAATCTTAATCTGAAAGAGTATATATATATATATATATATTTGATAAAGTTGTTGACAGGAATAGATAAGATGATCAAAAAGGTATCTCCCTTACCAACTCATGATCAGCTAACAGTTTGACCATCAACATTGATAGCTGGCCAAGAATTATCAACATTTTAGATTAATCCATTATTTTCTGTTTTGTTAATGGTGCTACAATGATTTAATCCAATCACACAGGGAACGTCCTCTATCGCTTTCTCCTCCCCACAAAAAAAAAAAAAAAAAAAAAGTTTATATCTTTTCCCTACTCATAAAGCTCCAACTATTTCCCATTTCACAGCAAATGATATCCAAATTCCTTAATCTGGCTTCAAGGTTCTATAGTCAAATGATTTTTTAGCCCTTTTAGCCCTTTTACTTTTCCACTATACTCACCTCAGATTATAACCAGGTGGAATTGTTTACCCTTGCCTAATCATTCTCTATGCTTTCATTCTTTCTTTCACCTTACTTGTCTGCATAGCATATTGTAGTGGTTAAGGGCCTGGGCTCTAAAATTAGACAGCTCTGGATTCAAGTTCCAAATACCCCCCTCACTAGCTGTATGATTTTCAGCAGATAAGACCATTGTCAGCCTCTCTTGCCTTATCTATGCAATGGTAAACAATACAGTGGAACCTCTCTCAGGGCTTTTTCCTGATGACTAAATGAGGTAATAAATATAAAGTGTCTGATACACACAGCTTCAATAAGTATTAACTATCTTTTTTATTATTTTCTTATAATCCCACTGATTCAAAATAGAGTTCAGATTTCGTCCCTTACCTAAAATTTTCCAGATTTCCCACAAACATGCATGATATCACGTTCTTCTGCTTATCTCTAGCTCTTTGTGCAAGTGTTTGCATTTGGTATTTCAGACACCTTGAGTTGATAGATGCTATAGTGGCAAAGAGCATTGGCTTTTAACTCAAACAGATATACATTTAAATCCTAGCTCTACCACTTCCAAGCTTTGTGACTTTGAGCAAATCACATAATCTTATTAATCCTTAGTTTCCCTATCTGAAAACATAGTGTAATAATTTCTATTTGCAGGGTGGTATGAAGATAACATTAATTGTTTGACAGAGACTGGCACATAAAAATCAGTAAGTACTGCTATTTTATTTTTTACCCTAAAAGAGTTGTATACACACACACACACTGTGTGCTTGTGCAAATACAGTACACAGACACAAGTGTGGCTTATTTACCCTTGTTAAGTAAGTTATTTGAAAGAAAACATTGCCTTATTCACATTGTATCTCCTACAATGTGCTGTGCATAATGAAGCAATAAATATTTATTGAATGAATCACTGAATAAATGAGCTTCAAATTATCATTTTCATTTGGCTACCTAGAAAATTTTACTAATATTAAAGGGTGTGTATAATTGTATCACAAATATCAAGATTGCCATTTTAGCTTTATTTTATATTAACTATTACCAGTAGCTTTAGCAGAAATGAAGAAATGTATCAGTGGTTTAGCACTGCCCCCTAAAGACAGCATATAAATTGGCTGTGTAAAATCATAATTTTTACTTCATTTCTTTACAGTTAAAGATTTGAAGGAAAATATTTTATCAAGCTACATAAAATCTTCAATTATATATGGGAAGAAGCCACCAGAACACACTTAACCTCAGATGGTTTCCTTTATTCCAAATGCTGTTCAAACTTTTCACTGGAGAACAAAGTGTGTTCCTGAAGTTCCAGAAAGATGTGAAAATTCTACTATAAAAAATAGACCTAAATCTATATAGTTTGAACCCATTTGCTTTGTTGGTTATTACATGGTAATAAAGGAAGGCTGGACCAAGTCTATGTTGTCACAAATTGAAAAACAGTCACAATAATATAGTGTGGGGAGACAAACTTGAGCTCAATCAAAGAAAAATACTCTTGAGAATAATTATATCAGTCTAACATTGAAGAAATGGAATTTCCCTGTGAGGCAGTGTGTGTGTGTGTGTGTGTGTGTGTGTGTGTGTAAATTATATGACAATGATAGATAATGGTGCTCCATAATTTATAAAATGCTTTCAGATATAGAATAGCCCAATAATATAGAGTAAGAATTATCCCTATTTCACAAGTGAAAAAAACTGATGCTCAAAATGTTACTCGATTTGCAAGATCATCCTACAAATGAGTCCAGATTATAATCCAAGTCCTCTAATTCTAGGTCCTTTTGTCTTTCTACCACACCATGGAAGCCATCTCCTTAATTAGTAGAACTCTTCAAGGGGACAACAGATGTTCAAGATTGTCAGTGCGAAGGGACCAGGCCAAAAGGCAGAATCCAGGAGAGAGGAAATAACAGAAATGGCGATCAAAGCAAAAGGCAACAATCTGGGATGAGTTAGCAATCTAGACTACTTTATAGCATTGCCACAGGCCTTTTTTTGCCTTTGTTTTCTAAAGTAAAATTGACTTATAGATTTTTCAATGAAATTTAAAGTAACACATGCTTATTGTAAAACAAATCATTCAAAATAAAAAATTATACAAGAGAGAGTGAAACTTTCCTAGCCTCAGTCCCACTGCAAACATTCAGTGGGTATACTTCCAGACGTTGTAACACTTACTCTACTTGCCTGATGACTTTCTCAGGATAAATTCATAAATGAGAAATTGTATACACCAAAGAGTATGCCTAACTTTACCTTTTTTTTTTTTTTTTTTTGAGGTGGAGTCTCACTCTATTGTCCAGGCTGCAGTGCAGTGGCACAATCTCAGCTCACTGCAGCCTCCACCTCCCAGGTTCAAGTGATTCTCCTGCCTCAGCCTCCCAAGTAGCTGGGATTAGAGGTACCTGCCACCACATCTGACTAATTTTTTGTAATTTTTTTAGTAGGGATGGGGTTTCGCCATGTTGGCCAAGTTGATCTTGAACTCCTGACTTCAGGTGATCCACCTGCCTTGGCCTCCCAATGTGCTGAGATTACAGGCATAAGCCACTGTGCCTGGCCTAAACTTTATAAGTATTGCCAATGTTGTCTTTAACCTGTTCTTCACAGTGATCAGAGAAATATTTTTTTCATATGAGAATGTGATCATGTTTTCCTCTTCCTTAAAACCTTCAATAGTTTTTCACTGTTCCTCTGATAAAGTTCAAAATTCTTAATACGATCCAAAAGGCTCTGTACGATCTGCCCCTACCTCCCTCTGTATCCCACCACTAATCTGGCAGGCCAGGTTTCATTAACAGCTGAACGGGAAGGCCTCCATGACAACTGTTTCAGCACTGACCAAGTGGTTAAGTTAAATATTTAAAGCTGATAGAGCCACTGCCTTTATACAAAGGCTGGAATGTAATGAAAGCCCACCAAGAGTTTTGTCTAGGCCTTTCCAGGGCCTTGAAGCATGATAAAATAACAAAGGAATCTTAACAGAGCCCGTTTAGTATTAAATAGGTTTTTTTTTTTTTTTTGAGACGGAGTCTTGCTCTGTCACCCAGGCTGGGGTGCAGTGGCCGGATCTCAACTCACTCCAAGTTCCGCCTCCCAGGTTTACGCCATTCTTCTGCCTCAGCCTCCCGAGTAGCTGGGACTACAGG
>NW_012110919.1:10940941-10966067 GCF_000951035.1 Colobus angolensis palliatus
ATAAGGGTAATCACCCCCGGTACCTGGACCCATCTAGATTAAGTAAATTTACTGAGGCTCCAGAGGAAGGTCTTAAGGACTCAGACCTTAGTTACAGATGAGAAGAAGTTAATCACTTATGTCTTTAGATGAATGCACACTTACACGTAGACATACAGCTTAGAAGGTATATAAGCTCTGGAAAACTTCATAATTTTGAGTTGGTCTGGTGATATTTTCCCCGGCCTTCTCCCTGTACCTGGTTACAGGTAAACTCTCTTCTTTCCCAATTTGTCTGCATCTTGTTATTGGACCATGAGAATAAGCAGCCCGACCCTCGGTTTGGTCCGGGAACACTAACACTCTTCCTCCCCTTTGCCCATAATGTTTAAACACACTGAGCTTCCCTCTTTCCCTCCAGTATACCAAACTTCCTCCTGCCTTGTACCTTACCTTAGCACATATGGTTTTCTCCGGCAAAGACTATTAGTCATTTCCCAATATACATTCTCCCCTCCTCCTTTTGTCTTTAGTAACACCTTCCTTTATTCTTGTATAGTACTAAAACTCCAACTTTTAGCTGGGCACATGTCTTCTCCAATAAATACCACATTGTCCAGTGTCTGTTGCAGCTAGGTGTGACCACATGGCTAAGTCATAACCATGGGATATAAGAAGTGCTCTTAAAGTGAATAGGTGTGCCCTTATTCCTTCCCTTCCTCTTCCTGCTGATTGAATGCTAATGAAATAGCTGGAGCTGGAGCTGGAGCGTTTGTCCTGGGCCATGAAGTATCCTTGGAACTAGACGACCTGCACAATTGAACAACAAAATAGAAGAATCCTGGGTTCCTCACAGAGGTGATCCCTACCAGCCTTGGACTGCCTAGCTCTAAGCTTTGGAAGTGGGAGTAAAATAAACTCTTTCTCTTTAAGCCATTATTATTATTTTAGATGTTTTTGTTATTTGCTATTGTGTCAAATCCTAACAGATAAATTCCTTTGTTTGTCTTCATCAGGATTAATCTTATTGGTGCTTTAGGTATATATATAATTCACTTCCTTTGGAAGGCCTTCTTGAGGCTCCCATCAAGATTAATTTCCTTTCTTATATGACTTCACAGTATCCTGCTTTTTTATAGCAATTATCACAATGATAATTTTATAGCTACTCAGTGACTTTGGCTCAGTATCTCCTATCCTTAGTCCATAAAAGCTGCATGATTGCAGAGATGCCTGTTGCATTAGCTACCAAAGCCTGATACTTGGCTAGTACATTGAAGAACAGTTCATCACGTATGTGTTGAAAATGAATGAAGAGTAAATGAATGAATGAATGCCAGCTTGCCCTCATAAATGTTTTATTAGTGTGAACATTTTCACTAGTTCGAAGAGGAGCCAATGTAACTATAACCCAGATTTTAATGTCCTTTTTTCTCTTACTCCATTTGCTCCCACTGTCTTCATCCCACATTCAAAGTAATGTAGAACTCTGCATCTATTTGATTTCATGAAGGAAGACATTTATGACAACCATTGGTACACAATTTAGATTTTACCATAAACTCTATAGTGGAGGTGAATGGGCATTAAATTTCATGGCTTAACTCCTCTTCCTCCCCTATTAATATTTTTTCTCCTTATGGTGATAATTGGGTAGAAGGGTGCTTTTCATCTCCCCTTCCACCAAGAAGAATAGAATTCTTGGTGTCTATTTTTCCCTACAGACTGTTTTCATTAGCTCTTTAAATTCTTCTCCTCTTTATTATGCAAGCAATTTCACACTAGGATACATCTTATCTGCAAACTTGCATAGCCAATCTCATTATGCAAGAGACCTTACATGAGAACTACTATTTTGTCCAATTAAAAGGCAACAACTATATAATAGCATGATATATCATATTTTCCTTTTTACAATCTTTTAAAATTAGGGATCTAAGGGCTTAGTGGGGCACCAAGAAGAAGAAAATGTGAGGTGTTAAGCTGGTTTAGTTATTCCAAAGCAATGACAATATTAATGATCAAATAGACGATAGGTCAGTGTTTATATTACTCACAAAGGAACAGATTCCATCATCTTAAATTTAGTCCTGGGAGAGATAGCACATGCAACAGTTGAATATATTAGCAATGATCAGAAAACCTATTGTCAAATATGTTTCTATAAGCTTATTAACACTAAACATCTGTTCAAAATTGTCTGAAAATTACCTTGCAAAACTACCCTACACTATCTTTTCACCACAAACATTTGTTCCACATTGGTAAAATTCACAAAAGCTGCAACATTTAAGTCTGTTGAAAAATAAAATTTCTCTCAGATTAATTTGGAGTTAGCCGTGAATCCTGTACTGCATTCATATCTGCAAGGAAAAGAAAGGAAGAAGAAAAACAAGACTTGATGCCAATGAGTACACTGAATACATCTCCTAGTATCCGCACTCCAAAATGATGTTACTGTGTATGGTGATATTTTAAACTTGAGGATTTGCCAGTGCCAAATATATTTCACATTTATTGAAGGATTGAATTGCTATTAAAGCAATCGTTTTAGTTGCAAGAAATATTGAAGAATAAAGTAAGGAGAGTCTTTCTCTTTTTAATAGTACATGAGACATTACAACTCCTCTGAAACACTTAGTTCCAGCACATTATGTTCCCACCTGCTGTTTACATATTTGACATCCTTTGCATAACATCAGACAATTTCAAAGAAGAACATATTTTGTTTGCTAGTGTACTTATATACAATCGATTTGAATGTTTTTATTGTCTCTCAAAACTTTTGTTCATTTATCTGACCCTTACCTAGTAATTAATAGTGTTTATCATTACAATATTAGAAAGAGCTAAGTCTAAACTGATGCCAATTTTATGCACAATACACAGAAGCTAATTTAAAAAAAAATGTTAAAGTCACCTTGGAAAGTTTAAACTTTTTTTTTCAACAAGACAGCACAGAAGACAAAATCTATAACTTTGAGAAAACTAAATTATCCTCCATGACAGATCATTTTATATGAACAAATAACATTTTTCTAAAAGTTTACTTGTTTTAAAATAAAATTCATTAAAGTATCATTTATATACATAACATGCACCCATTTTAAATCTATATACCTGTGTATTCACCACCACAATCAAGATACAGAATATTTCTATCACCACAAATGGTTACCTTGTATCCCTTCTGTATCAATATTTCCCTACTGGTAGCCCCAGAAATCTTTTTTTCTGCCACAATATGGCAGCATATATACTTCATGTTTGGCATAAGCTTTCTATAAAGCTTATTAACACTAAACATCTGCTTAAAATTGTCTGAAAATTACGTTGCAAGGCTACCCTACACTATCTTTTCACCACAAACATTTGTTCCATGTTAGTAAAATTCACTCAGCATAATGTTTTTGAGATTCATTCCTATTTTTGCATATCAGTAGTTTATTTCTTTTTAATTCAAAGTAATATTCCATTATACGGATATGCCAAAGTTTTGTTTATACAATCATCTATTGATGGACATTTGGGTTGTTTTCAGTTTAGGGCCATTATGAATAAAGTTGCCATTAAGATTCACATTAAATTCTGTGAGTGCACATAAGCTTTTGTTTCTCTTGGGTAAATATCTAAAATGCTAGGTCACATGGTAAATACATCAAACTGTTTAAGAAACTGCTAAAGTGTTTTCCAAAGTGTTTGTACCATTTTACATTCCCATTCATTGTGTCTGAGAGTTTCAGTAGCTCCACATTCTTGGCAACACTTAATTTTAGTTATTCTAATGGTATGTATGTAGAGTTATGGCAATAGTATGTAGTTATCAAATGGTATGTAGAATTATCACAATAGTGCTTTTAATTTACATTTCTGTCATTGCTACTAATGTGCTAAACATCTTCTCCTGTGCTTAGAGGCCATTTACCTTCTTCTTTGGTGAAGTAGCTGTTCAAGTCCTGTACATATTTTTATTGGGTTGACTTCGTTTTTGTTTTGTTTTGTTTTTTATTTTTTCTTTTGAGACGGAGTCTCACTCTGTCGCCCAGGCTGGATGGAGTGCTGTGGCGCGATCTTGGCTCACTGCAAGCTCTGCCTCCCAGGTTCACACCATTCTCCTGCCTCAGCCTCCCGAGTAGGTGGGACTACAGGCGCCCGCCACCACGGCCGGCTAATTTTTGTATTTTTAGTAGAGACGGGGTTTCACCACGTTAACCAGGATGGTCTCGATCTCATGACCTCGTGATCTGCCCGCCTCGGCCTCCCAAAGTGCTGGGATTACAGGCGTGAGCCAAGGTTATTTGACTTCTTTTGCTGTGTTGTAAGAGTATTCTTTTTAAATATTCTATATTCTAGACATACCTCCTTTGTACTGTTGGTGAATATATAAGAAATCTTTGCCTAACACAAACTTAAGATATTTTCCTATATTTTCTTCCATAAATTTAACATTTTTGCTTTTACATTTTGATCTCTGTTCTACATTAATTTTCATGTAGCGCATGAGGTAAAGGTTGAGATTTAAGAAACCTATTTTTTAAATATATAAATAGAAGTAGTCAGCCCCATTAGTTGAAAAGATTATCCTTTCCCCATTGAAGTGCCCTGCAGATTTTTTGAAAATCAATTGACCATACGTGTATGGGTTTATTTCTGAATTCTACTTTGTTCAATTGACCTATAAATCTCTTCTTATGCAAATACCACACTGACAGATGTTTATAAGCCTGGAATCAATCCTCCAAATCTGTTCTTCTTCTAAATTATTTTGGCTCTTCTAGGTTCTCTGCCTTTTCATATAAAGGTTAGAGTAAGTTGTCAATATCTGAAAAATTAGCCTTTTTGGATTCTGCTTGGGATTGTAGCCCATAGTACAATTTGGGGAGAACAAATATCTAAACTACATTGTCTTTCATTTCATGAACATGGTGGTATATCCCTGTACCTATCAGGTTTTCTTTAATTTCCATCAACAATATTTTTATAGTCTTCAGTGTACAGGTCTTGCATATATCTTTTTAAATATGAAGGGGTAAACATGCATTTCATGTTTTGAATAGTATTATTAGGTTAATTTAATTTTCTTTTCCCTCTTGCATTATTGGGGCATAACTGACAAACAAAAATTGTATATATTTAAGGTATATGGCATATTGTTTTGATATATGTATAATTGTGACTTAATTACCACAATCAAGCCAATTAACATCTCCACCATATCATACAGTTAATATGCTGTGTGGGGAGGGGGGTAGGTGAGGACACTTAGAATCAACTCTCTTAGCAAATTTCAAGTATACAATGTGATGTTATTAACTATAGTTACCATGCTGTGCATTTGATCTCCAGAATTTATTCATTTTATAACTGAGAATTTGTAATCAAACTTCAAATTTGTACCAAATTTTAAAATTGAATTTTCAGCCAAGTGCAGTGGTTCATGTCTATAATCCCAGCACTTTGGGAGGCCAAGGTAGGTGGATCACTTGAGGTCAGAAGTTTGAGACAAGCTTGGCCAACATGGTGAAACTCTGTCTCTACTGAAAATATAAAAGTGTTAGCCAGGTGTCATGGCATGCACCTGTAGTTCCAGCTACTCGGGAGGCTGAGGCAGGGGAGAATCACTTCAGCCCAGGAGGCAGAGGTTGCGGTGAGCCAAGATCGTGCCACTGCACTCCAGCCTGGGCGTCAGAGTGAGACTCTGTCTCAAAAATAAGAAAAGAAAAGAAAAAGCTCTGAATTTTCAGTTATTGATAGTTCTTCGTGTAAAAAAAATTCTGATTTTATGTTTATTTACTTTGCGTCTTGCACACATTTTAGTTCTAATTGCTTTCCTATAGATATTTTAGGATTTTCTATGTAAATGATCATATCACTTGTGAATAAAGAGTTTTACTTTTCCCTTTAAAATCTTTATGCCTTTATTTTCTGGTCCTTGTCTTGTTGCACCAGCCAGAATTGCCAGTACAATGTTGAATATAAATCTTAAGTGAAAAGCATTCAGTCTTTCAACATTATGAAGTATATAACATCAGCTGCGGCATTTTTGTAAAGGCTTTTTTATTACAAGGTTGAGCAAATTCTTTCTATTCTCAGTTTACTGAAAGTTTGTATTATGAATCGATGCTTTTCTACAATGACTGACATGACCATAAGGTTTTCTTCCTTTATTCTATTAATGTAGTAAAATGTATTAATTGATTTTATCTGTTAAAATAACCTTGCTGGGAGCCGCGGTGGCTCAGGCCGGTTGCCCTGGCACTCAGGGAGGTGAGGCTACATGTTCGAGGCCAACCTGGTCAAGATTGATTAAAATAACCTTGCCTTTCTGGCATATATCCCACTTGGTTGTAATGCATAATTTTTTAATGTATTGCTGGACTTGATTTGTTACTATTTTGTTGAGGATTTTGATACTGTGTTTATGAGTGACATTGATCTATAGTTTTCCATTTGTGAAATGTCTTTGTTATCACAGTAATGCTCACCTCATATAATAAATTGGGAACAACCCTTATCTTTTATTTTCTAAAAGGATTTCACCAGTAAACCACCTCTGTGTAAAGTTTCCTTGTGGGTAAGAATTTCTTATTATTTAAGAAGAACTTAAATAATAAGT
The DNA here is from genome assembly GCF_000951035.1 of Colobus angolensis palliatus. Lineage (NCBI taxonomy): Eukaryota > Metazoa > Chordata > Mammalia > Primates > Cercopithecidae > Colobus > Colobus angolensis. Next base: position 10,947,537 of record NW_012110919.1, read on the forward strand.
TTCTTTAACATAGGATTATTTAGATTTTTATATTTCTTCTTGAGTCACTTTTCCTAATTTAGGTCTTTCAAGTAATTCTTCCATTTCATCTAGGTTGTCAAATTTATTGCTATAAAGTTATTCATATTGTTCCTTTATTATTCTATTCATTCTCTTGGATCTTTATTCATATCCCCTCCCTTTTATTTCTATTGGTTGTTTATATTCTATTTTACTGATTTTCATTTTAATCATTCTTACTTTGGGTTTAATTTCCTCTTTTTTTTTTTAATGTGGAAGCTTAGGTCTTTCATTCAAGACCCTTCTCCTTTTCTCATTTAAGAACTGAATTCTATGAGACTCCTTCTAAGCACTGCATTAGCTTTACCTACAAAATTTAACATTCTCTGTTCTTATTTGCATTTAGTTAAAAATATTTTCTAAGTTTCTTTGTGACTTTAGCAACTAGATTATGATGTATCTTTGTCTAGTTTTCTTTGTTCTTGTCATGCTTTGTATTTGCTGAGCTTCTTGGGTTGGAGTGTTATAGTTTTCATTCAAGTTAGAAATTTTTCAGCTATTGTTTTTGTTTACTCTCTCATTCCTAAACCCTCCTCTCCTTCAGAAACTCCAATTACACATGTTTCATTGTATGATATTTTTTCACGGGCTCTGTTATTTATTTTAGTCATTTTTTTTCTCTGTGTTTTATTTTGGGTACTTTCATTTGCAATATTTTCCATTTCACCAGTCTTTCCTTCTGCAATGACAGTCTGCTATTTATTGCATCTACTTTATTTTTCATTCCAGATATTGCCTTTTTCATCTCTAGATGTTCCCTTTGAATCCTTTTATACCTACATTTCTCTATTCACATCACCTCTTCCTTTAAACTTTTGAGTATATCAAGCATATTTATAGCAAATATTTTATTCTCTCATATACAAATTCAATCAACTCTGTAATTCCAGGCCTATTTTTATTGACTAATTTTTTGCATGTTCATAAGTTTCATTTTCCTTATTTTCATGTGTAGTAATTTTTTTATGAGATGGGTTCTCACTCTGTCACCTAGGCTGAAGTGCAGTGGTACAATCATAGCTCACTGCAGCCTTGACTTCTTGCACTCAAATGATTTTCCTGCCTCAGCCTCCTGAGTAGCTAGGACTACAGGAATGTCCCACTACACATGGCTCTGAGTTTAGCTGTATTCCTTTAAAAATTATTAGACATTGTTGTGGCACAGAGTAGAGTTATTTGGATATCAGTTTAATTCATTCAAGGCTTGCTTTTACTTTTTATTTTTAGGTGGGTCTACAGTAACCTTTACTCTGGAGCTAGCTTAACTCCATCATTAAGACTTACATACATTCCCTCTGGAATCTCTAGTGAATGCCCCATGTATTAAGCATGATCCTTCTACTTGGGCTGGTAGTTACTTGAATGATTGTTGGCCTTGTGTGAGTTCCAGGGACTTTTCTGCTTATGTATCTCCAGTATTGTTCTTTCCTTGAAGGTTTTTCTTTTACTATCTTCATGGAGTTTCACTCTTGAGCAGATTGATATTCAACTAAAGATATAAAGATAACTTTAGGTAGTTTTCTGGACTTATTTTTCTGTATAGTGCCTTGTTTTCTGTTCCTCTGCCTGCAAATTCTAGCTGACTCAGCCTTTGTCAACTCTAGTTTCTGTATTTTCAACTCAGAGAGATGACTTGACCCTGTTTCTGTTTTTCTACCTGGCGCCATATTTAGGAATTGTATTCAGGCAAAAAGCTGGGTGATAGTAGGGTTTGCCTCCTTTGTATCTTTTCTATTAGGGATCACAGTCCTGTCTTTTATCCAAGTCTGATCATGAATGCTTGACATATTTTTGTACAGTATTCAGTAGTTTTCAGAAGGAGTTACTCCATACCCTATTACCTCATGGAAGTTTGACAAAAACTTTAAAGGTTTGACAAAAACACTTTTTAAAAGAAGACATGTATATTCATATCTGATTCTCCATTTTAGACATCTCTTTACTTCTTACTGGCTAAATAATCCCATTTCCTCTATTTTGTACAAAACCTTCAAATATATTAATATTCTCTTCCTCCACACTGTTAACTCCACATTCATCACATAGTCTTTGCTTTCCATCATCAGGCTTGTCTTGGCAATTTCCTAATTCATAATAAATAGATGGTCCTAGGAAAACAATCTGACCTGTAATATGATAGTTATTCAATTATTTTTTGCATCAGTGAATATACATACCTTTTACAACCAACCTGAACTTCTTGTGCACATAATTTCATTGCTACTTAACTTGAGTTAATTTAAAAATTACTGTTTATGCCCAATATTTCAAATAAATTTATTTAAATTTATTAAATATTTATTGATTAAAAACTACTGTCTATAAGGCTAAACTCTAGGGTGAGGGAAGAAAAATATAAGTATGTCATAAACTCTGAACTCAAGGTGTAAAGACACATATCTATATATAACTAGACAGTAAAACTAGACTAAAATTATAAGCATTACAGAGATACAAGGTATTGGAAAACATAAAGAGGAAGCAACTAGGGCAAGTAGAGTAAAGAACTGATAGAGTGCTTGCATTTGAGCAAAAGCACCTCATGAGATAAGAATTCTGACAGAGAAAAGGGGAGATGAGAATGAGGCACAGAGTTCACATGATTAAGGCAGTATGAATGTCTTGCTGTGTTTGGCAAATTAACCATGAGGAACGGCATGGTGGGGAGATGGTACACAAAAAATAAATTAGGGCTCTATTATAGAAAACTGATAGTTTAAAACAAGTTCAACATTAGTCAAGGCACAATTTTCTACTTCTTATTCTACTGAGGTCAAAAAATAGAAAGCTTCTATGTATTAGGTACAAAAGGATTCAGAGACTGTTTCTCTTCTCTAAATTCCCACAATTCAGATGGTTTGGACAACTCAATCTATTGCTTTGAACTATTTTCTGGAGATTACATAAAGTATATCTTATCTCTGTCATTGCAAGAACAGTATTTTGTATTATTTGTGTATCCTGCAAAATGACTGGCACAGTTCAGGGCACATCATGTGTGTATACACTTTGATTAGACAACTCTTGTTCCTTCACGTTCTCTATTTCGTCCTTAGATGACTATAAAACAGAAATGCTTTCAGTGCTGATGTGTATGTCAATATGTACATGTATGCATATGTGTGTGTGTATTGGACTGACAAACAGAAATTAATAGGCATGTTTGATCAAAAAAATGTGAAGAAGTCTTTCAACAGCCCCACAATCAAAAGGTAAACATTTCCCTTATTAAATAGCAATATTTTATCATTTTCAATATACAACATATATTCCTTGTCTTTTCTTATCTTTTTTTGTATACATATTATTTCTATCATACTTTAAGCCATTTTCTGGGAAAGAAGTTATATGAAAATAAAATTTTGAGGAAAAAGTACATAATTGAAATGTACATTAAGTCATGATAAATGAACAAAACTTAGGACTGAAGAATTTATATTGAAAATAAAATGAAAATAAATTAGACATTAAGTCTGTTAGACCATAAGTCTGTTAGAACTGACTAACTCTAGTTCATGACACTAAATCAAGGTAGCATAAATAAAACGGGAATAGATATTGATGATTTTGCACAGCCTGTTAATATTAATATAACCAAGGGTAGGTTAAGGACATAGTGCTGCTAAGAGATATGGAACAGATAGTTTACACTGATCTGATACTTTTGGGTGATTTCCATGATTCACATTATTGGCTGGAGGAAATTACACAATAAAAAATGGTCCTCAATTTTTTAATAAAAGAGGAAATATATTTTACTGCAAACATTAACAAAACAAATCTCAAACCATCCTCAAGGGTAGATACACTTTCCACTTCTCCCAGTTCATATACAGATAGATCATGATAATCCACAGAGAAAAGTGTGTATGTAAAGGTAATATATGCAAACAAAACTAAAATCTAGATTGTAGTTTGGTCAAATCATTTATTCAGGAGACATAAATTAGCAGCAAAAAAAGGTATTTTAAAATATTGAAATATACTATAACACATTCAAAAAAAGATTTAAAATTTCTTTTAAAATAAATACAACAACATAAGTTTAAAAAAATATGTCTCCACAGCAAGTATTTTTGTTATTGCCAGGGTGTATGTGTGTGTGTGTGTGTGTGTGTGTGTGTGTGTGTGTGTGTGTTTGTGTGTATGTGTATTAAATATACCTAGTGAATTTGTTTTCCAATGCAGAGAAGCTGAATTGCTTAATATGTTTTTAAAGGCTGTGCGCCCTGATGGAAATTATTTAAATTTGTGGTCTTGCTTTATAATTGACTCATGCTCAGGATAAGTTTAGATTTAAGGTAATTTTCTATTCCTAAAAGCATCTTCATCAATTCCACCTGTCACAGTGAATGTCATGGTTCGCATGCTGGGGAGAAAGAAAGGAGCCTAGAAGAAAGCTTCAGAAGCACACCTTTAAAGTTAATCTCTCACCTTAAGGTCCAACTTTGACATGGTTGATTTTAGCTCAATAAACAATACTATCTAAAATACAATCTTTTCTCAGGGGTAACAGCTTGTAAAAGGGGGAGATCTATATCTTACTTATGTTTGTATTCCCAATATCTACAGTAGTATGTGGTACAGAGTAGGAACTTGAATGCCAAATTAAAAATGTCTCTTTTGTATGCTCAATAGCATTCAGTAAATGTTTTTTGGTTGAAAAATTTATTAATTACCACTAGCCAAAGAAAATAAAACCTGATGTTTTCTCTCCCATCCCAAGTTACCTTTAATAATCATATTAACAATGCTGAGCGATTTTAAAACTCTTTTTTGAGATAAATTTTTTTTAAGCAGAAAACAATTTTTCAGACGTACCAAAACAAGTCCAAAACCATGGCAATATCCTTCAACCTATGCAACATTCTCACCATCTTGTCAGTATTTAATTAAATCTTCCTGACCCAAGTTCAAATGCCAGAATTGGAATACCTGAGCCACATCCTATCTAGCCAAGGCATTAAACCCATGCTGGATAAGTCTTCCATCTGAAATAATAAAGTAGAAGGTACCCAGGACAATCAAAGACATCAGCAACTTCTGAGTTACCAGGTTTACTGTTAATTCATTCCCCATTGCTTCACTTTGGTCTTCCTAATGGTGAACTAATTTCATCTTGAAGAAAAGGAATTTTTTTAACTCTTCATCTATGGATTTCCATATCTGAAAATCCCTTTCAAATACACACAACTCTGACCAAATGGAACTACTCCAAACATATCTGACCCTGTGCCGCTAAATCTGTCAGTTACAACATCACCAGGGAATGCCATCCTGTCATTGCATAAAGACAAAACCTATTCCTGTGGCAGCCTGAAGCTAATAGCCAGTTGAAGAAGTGCAGCCACCTCCTCCAAACTGAGAACAATTGTGAAAAGCCACCCAGCTTCTGAGTTCCTGTGATGTTGGTCAAGCAGAAACAGATCATTCAGTGGACAGCACCTACATAAACCTTCTCCAGTAAGGTGTGAATCCCAACCTTAGGGAGAAGGGCTCTCTTTCATGACTGTCCTTCCTTGGATACTCTCCCTCAGCCATAGAATACCTTTATAGTTTGTTTTACATATTTATAGTTACTCTCCTATCATAGTTTAATAATCTTTTGTGTTAAACTTTCTTGAGAACCTTCAACACAGAAACATAAGCAGAAAATGATAAGAAAAGAAAAGGCTAATGTTGAGCCAAAGACACAATAAAACTGGTTTAAATAAGAAAAGAATACATTATGAAATTTAAATTATTTTGTCTCTAAAAGCCAAATTGATTTTACATAAAATCAAATTAGTGTTTTGGTAGCTAAACTGGAGACATTCACCAAAATCCACACCCTCAAAAAGGTCAGAAAACATGGTGTATCGAAGAAATCAAGAACACTGATCTACTCTAAGACCATATAATCTTAGGTGAAGAAGCTTGAGCAGAGAATATAAAGGAGATAATCAAAAACATAATAGAAGAAAACTTTCAAGAATCAAGAATGATGAGGTATACAACAAATGCCTCAAAGAAATAATGGAAAATAATCATATCAAGACATACTCAGGCAAAATCTTTTAATTCCAAGGAAAAAGAATCACCTATTCAAGCTTCCAGAATGAACACTCAGATTGCCTACTGTACTAGCCAGGATTCTTAGATGCAAATAATAGAAACTAACTCTGTTAAGTAAATCAGATACTTTGTTTTTACACCCCAAACATCCAGAAAACAAAGAAAATTTTAAAATCCCAAAGTCCACCATATCTACGCCAAGGATAAAAAACATCATGTTTACCTCATATTTTTGCAATATATGCAATATAAACAATAGTATAAGCATTATATGATACAAATGTCAACTGACTACTCAAAGTAGAAGGTTATAACTCAAGAATTTTATACCAAGAAAAGTTACTGGTTACATTTTAAAAGCAAGACAGAAAATGCAGCCCTCATGAATAATTCTAGAGATAATACATTTATCCTATTTGAAAATAAATTACAACCTGCCAAGAGACAAATTAAGAAATCAAAAAGGTGCAACATGTCATATAAAGCATAATTCATGAATATTGAAATAAATACAGAGTTTTAAGCATAACAATATTTATTAATATGATTATAGAATATGGTTATGAATATGGTCTATAGAACTCAAGATCAGCTGAAAATCATAATTTAGGAGAGTAAAGTATGCCAACTAGTTACAAGATAAATATAAAAATCAACAGTCTTTCTATTTATAAGCAAAGACTTCTAGAATATACAATAGGAAAAGAACATGATCCAAAAAATTTAAAAATCAAAAAGTAAAACAGCTGACAATAACTTTAAATAAGAAATATTGATGCCCTGGGGAAATAAAACCATTTAATTATGCAATAAAGAAATACATGTCAAGAGACAAGGGAAAACTAGTTTAAGTGGAGAAAAATGTCATAATAATGTTTGAGAAAGCTGAACTTTCTAAAGATGGCAAATCATCCTCAAATAAAAGTGTATTTGGGATAATAATAATCTATGGATGCTTTATATAAGTTATGCATAAAGTGAGGGCTGAAACTTTGTCATATTTTATTATATCTAAGACTAGAACTGTACATAAGAGACATTTGTTTAAAATAAATACTTTCCAATAAATTGTTAAAGTAATAAATTAATCCTAGCTGGATATGAGAGAAAAGACGGCAACATGAATTTAAAAAACCACTAGAAAATAAAAGAAAGAAGAGAAGAGCTAAGGAAATGTATGAAAAAGAATATAAGTACCATGAAAAGTAAAACACTATAGGACTTGTGCAAGAACAATAGAATAAATAGTTCTAGTTCAGAACTTAATATATAATCTTTATTATATAAACACATGAAAAAGAAGCACCAAAATTTATAAAAAGTAAGTGGATTACTCAATAAACTATGATGGGAAATGAGTTTATGTGTCTGAAAACAAAACATGCGAATTTGAAGTCTTCTGTGGGAAAAACAGGCATTTTCTTTTAAAGGCATTTCTACTATAAATAGTAGTTAATATAATAGAAGAAATGATTTATAAACTTCATTTCATTAAAATATTTAACCCCTGTATTTGAACATTAATACTAAAATACTAAAACATATGAAAACCTTGAAAAAATTATTTACAATAAATACAACAAAATAATAATATCCTTTATATGCAAAGACTCTATATACCAATAAGAAAAATAGCACAGTAAATGAAAAGCATACAAAAGACTTGGAAAGATCATTTTAAAAGTAATACAATTGACCACTGATCATACAAAATATGTTTAACTTCTTTAGTATTTTTAGAAATTAAAACTCAAATAGCAAGGAGGTAACATGTTTTATCAATCAAACTTGCATGTTTTCAATCTAGAATGTTTGGTGAGGGGCTTTGTATTGGGAATGAAAATCAACAAAAATATTTTGAAAGATAAGTTGGTAGTATGTGTAAAGAATCTTAAAAAAGTTTATTCTCTTTCAGAAATTCCACTTCTAGTTATCTATACTAAGAGAATAAATGTTATATGTATGTGTAATGATATTCACTATTCCATTGATATAAAAGCAAGTAATTGAGAACACCTAATATTTAACTGAAAAACACTGTTAGAGTATATCTATATAAGAAAATATTTAAAGATCTTTAAATTCATATTCTCAGAAAATAGCAATATGAAAAACTATCATTTTATAATTTTAATATGTTGCACTGTTTTAAAAAGTAGTATAACAAACCCTAGGCAGACTAAATTCCATTTTTAAATCTTTTTTAATAAAATTCATTTATAAATAGTGAAATAATGGCCTATTTAAATGCTTTAATACTTTTCTGAATTTGGTAAACTTTCAATGATCAATTCAGAATGCTTTTATAATCAAATACTAGTATTTCACCTCTACCAATCTAATGTAAAAAAAAGGTAGATGTGCATAAAGAATTTTTACTCAAGGATATTTATCATCATATTATATATAATAAAATAAATGTATAAACAATATAAATGTTTAACCATAGAAAATAATTAAATTGTGCTACCTGTGTGTGTATACATTTATATATTAGGATATTATTACTATAAGTAAAATTTTATAAAATGTCATTGGCATGGGAAAATTTTCATGAAAATGAAGAAATAAAATGCACAGCATGATTGTTTCATTTTTATAATGACTTGTGATAGGGTTTGGCTTTGTCCCCATCCAAATCTCATCTTGAATTGTACTACCCATAATCCCCACATGTCTTTGGAGGGACACAATGGAAGATAATTGAATCACAGAGGCAGTTACCCTCATGCGGTTCTTGTGACAGTGAGTGAGTTATGATGGTTTTATAAGGGGTTTTTCCTCCTTTGCTTGGCACTTCTCCTTCCTGCTGCCATGTGAAGAAGGACATGTTTGCTTCCTCTTCTGCCAAGTTTGTAAGTTTCCTGAGGCTTTGCCAGCCCTGTGGAACTGTGAGTCAATTAAACCTCTTTTTATTATAAATTACCCAGTCTTGTGTATTTCTTGATAGCATTGTGAGAACAGACTAATACACTCGCATATATAAAAACTAAGATAAAACATATTAAAACACATCTCTGTATGACAGGTGAATTTTCATTATTCATAAGTATCCTATTTTCCAAATTATCTATAATAAGAAAAAACAAGCTTTTTAAAGAAAAATGGAAGATTACTTCCCCATTTAGAATCCTGTAATAATACTAAGTGTCGAAAGTGATTTGTTGAAATGTTCATCAGAAAGCAGAGGCAATCCTAAAAATTTAACTGCACATTACAGAATTTTCCTATCTTCACACTTTCTAATTGCCAAATAATTTATAAAAATAAGTAGGACTTAATTTCATGATATGCATTAAGATAAATAAAGTATATGGTTTTCAATTTGAAGTATTCCATTAAGCCTTTTCTACCTTGGGCTTATGAAATGTATGCTTGCTTCTAATTTCTTTTTAGGTCTTTGCTTCCAGAAATGTTAAAGTAACATGATTACTAAATATATCTCAATTTCAAAGTTTCATACAGCTACTGTAAAGTCAAAATCTGGAAAACAAGTAGAAAACTGGAGTACTTACTGTTGGCAAGAACTACCACAGAACTCTAAGAGTATTGTTCTATAAATGTTAAATTATAAATTGATACAAACTAATTAGATTTTAAAAGGGAGGAGTGGAGTAGGAAGAAGGAGAATGTGTTGAGAGACACAGTAGAACACACAGGAAGAGTTGAGGTATATATCTTTATTCTTACTGACATATATCCCAAATAAATCAAAGCAAACTCAATATTTCATGTATTCAGATTAATAACACTTATTTCTAATTTTAATATAATAGGTTCTTTAACAAAAAGTTTTCAAAATATTTCAAAGGGATTATAAAAGTGAATCTCTAGTTTCTTCTAAGTACACTTTTGCTCTCCTACATCTTTCATAGCCTAGACCTAATTTCTAGTTTCTGGCCTCATCCCCGTTTCTAGGTCCTGCTCCACAGACGTGTGATCAGGAGGGCCATGCACCATTACAAAATTGACATGAGTTAGATCTTAAAAGCAGTACCAGTTGCCCCTCCTCAAAACTGTATTTTCTTTTTTTATACTTAAGGCTGCTCATGAAAGTAGCAAATAATATAACCTAAATAATATAAGATTCGGTGAGGACTTTTTTGGAGGGGAGGAACGGGATGTGATTACTTTATTTAAAACTGCACAAGTGGGAAAAATTTCCAAATGCTTTTCAGATAATATCTTGTAATTAGATTCTCTTTTAAAACTGCTAGGACTTTGAAGTAAAATAATGTCTGCTGCTGAGAACACTGTTGAATTGCAGTTAACTCCTACTAGTGATCAAAATGACCCAGTCAAATCTCCAGCTGTTTATGTAATTCTGAATAAATTCTCCATTTTTTAAGATGGATACACCAAAGAAATAAAGTTCAGTTAGCAATAGCTCACGCCTGTAATCCCAGCACCTCAGGAGGCTGAGGCTGGCAGATCATGAGGTCAGGCAATCGAGACCAGCCTGGCTAATACTGTGAAACCCTGTCTCTACTAAAAATACAAAAAATTAGCCAAGCATGGTGGCATGCGCCTGTAGTGCCAGCTACTCGGGACGCTGAGGCAGGAGAATCTCTCGAATGCAGGAGGTGGAGGTTGCAGTGAGCCAAGACTGCACCACTGCATTCCAGCCTGGGTGACAGAGCAAGACTCCATCTCAAACAAAAAAAAAATAAAAAGAAAAAAAAGAAAGAAAGAAAAAGAAAGAAAGTTCAGTTAAAAGGTACCCACTAAAACAACTCTGTCTTGGAAAAAATAGCAACACTTCAATAAGGGGGAATATCTGGCATGTTCCATTGGTTATTCTGTGATGTACCTTACTAGAGACAACCAAATAAGATAGAACCAAATCTATGTTGAGAACTTACTGTTCTACTTAACACAGGAGTGGAGTACTTACTGTTAGCAAGAACTCCCACAGAGCCCTAAGACTATAGTTCTATAAATGTTAAATTATAAAATGATACAAATCATTTTCATGATTCTGGGAAGATGGCAGCCTGTGTCCATATTCTCTATTCTTTCTCCTTCCTAAGTCCCTGGTGTGGCTACTTTTCCTAGAAAATAATTGAAGTCTACTCTTGGAGGCTAGAAAGAACCTAGAATCATCTGAGATTTTAAGTCCTGAAAACGAATATATAATTCTGGCCTAAAACTTACTGGACAGTGGTCAGAGCCCCTTCTAGGCTACCTTTTCTTACATAACTTGGAACAAATGTCACAGATTCATGGATAACCATAATCAAGGAGAGAAAATTATCCTACCTGTTTACTAAGAGAGCCCAAGCATCCCTTTACACTGTAGTGTTAGGTTAAGTACAATCCATCCCTGACTGCGCCAAATATAAAAAAGCATCTCTTTTTCTAAGCCTAAATTTCACTAAAAGCATTCTGGAGCTAAACGCTACCATTTAATTATTTATTGTTGTTTAATCACCATTTTCTTAGAGACTCCAAAACCTGAGCAGTACAAGTGTTGACAGATCCCATGCCCAATAATATGAATGCCCATTAATATGAACAATAAGGATCAACAAACCATTTTATGAGATAGTGGCTTAAAAGAAGGAAATTTAGATACTCAACAAGAGTAGTAGAGTTAAAAATAACAGAGGACAAACAAAAAATGGGGAAAAATGTACCATAATCTCTTTAAAAAATGAAATTAGAATGTGTAAAAATAGTGTCTAGAACTAAAAGAAAGAGTTCTTGAATTTTAAAATTCAGTTGAGAAAATGAAAATGTCACTGAAAAAAAGTAATTTTGTGTTTTAGAAAATCAAGTGAAGAAAACAGAATAAAAATAAACCCTAATAGGTATCAACTACAGATTTAACATTTGTAAGTTGTTGAATAACGGCATAAAAACAAATGAAGATGTGATGATCAAAGAAATAATAGACAAAAGCTCTCCTCATCTGAAGTTACACTTGGATTAAAAGAGCTCACTTGTTAAATAATTTAAATGGCATGCATTTAAAGATAATCTGATTTTTTTGAACTCTAAGATTTTTTGTTGTGTTGTGTTGTTTGAGACAGGGTCTGGCTCTGACACCCAGGCTGGAGTACAGTGGCACCATCTTGATTCACTGCAACCTCCACCTCCAGGCTCAAGTCATCCTCCCACCTCAGCCTCCCAAGTACCTGGGACTACAGGTACGTACCAACACACCTGGATAATTTTTTTTTTTTTTTTTTTGTAAAAACAGGGTTTCGCTATGTTGCCCAGGCTGGTCTCAAACTCCTGACTTCAAGCGATCCACCCATCTCAGTCTCCCTAAGTTCTCAGATAACAGGCGTGGGCTACCATGCCTGGCCAAACTCTAACATTGAACTGGAAATATTGTCAGTTTCAACAAGGGAAGAGAAAAACAGATATTTTCAAATAAAAAAGAACCAAATTATTATCAAATTCTTAACTGTAAGATCAGAAGTTAGAACACAATAAACCAACCATTGTAGATTATGGAAGAAAATAACTGTTAAAAATAGGCAGGGGGACTTGAAATCCTCCCTAAATATGGAAAATGGCAGACAGGAGGCAGAACTAACTTGGAGTGCCCACTCGGATGGACAGAATAGCATGTGGAGACTCACATTGTGAACTTCTACTCCAAGAACTGCCACAGGAACATACCAGAAAAACTGAAAGAATTCACAGACCCTTTGGAAGAAGTGGCTTGTTACTGTAAATTCTGTGAGACAGTTGAAAAAATGTCTTTAAAAGTGTGAAAGGGGAAAAGCCTGCCTCCAAACTCACATCCTCCTTGGGGAACCTGAAAATCCAGACCACAGGAGGAGGATTTAAACTTACCTAGAGCTGAAACAAATTTAGACAGCCAAGCCAAGCAAAATACAAAAGTAGAAGAAGCAGACCAGGTATAATGGCCCATGCCCGTAATCCCAGCACTTTGAGAGACCAAGGTGGGTGGATAACTCGAGGTCAAAAGTTCAAGACCAACCTGGCCAACATGGCAAAACCCTGCCTCTACTAAAAATACAAAACCTAGCCAGCCATGGTGGCACATGCCTATAATCCCAGCTAGCTGGGAGGCTGAGGTGGGAAGATCACCTGAGCCCAGGAGGCAGAGGTTGCAGTGAGCCAGGATCACGCCACTGCACACCAGGTTGTCTGTTAAGATTCTGTCTCAAAAAAAAAAAAAAAAAGGAAGAAGAAGCAGGAAGAGCCCTGTAGGTACTCTTAGGGGAGACATTTCTGACTTTATCTCACAGGGGTCTGTGGAAGGGCTGCAATTGGAACTAGGGAATGACCACAGGGAGAAAGAAACTTCCAGCTGAACTTCTGTAATAATTTTGACCAAGCATGAATTTTCCTGGGCAGAATCTGTTGAAGGGCGAATGGGAAGTGTGGACAGGAACACAGAAACTGTTGCAGGCAGGGAGGAGTGAAGCCTGAAATCCCTGCTTGCTTTCTCAGCTCTCAGTGGATAGGCTTGTATCCTGGGACAAGATCTCACTACTGCTCATAGGCTCCCTGTGTATAAACTCAGTGCTATTGGAGGGGCATGATAAGAGTTAGACTAGCTTTGCTGGCTGCGTGGGAGCTGAGTGAGGCCTATCACCGCCAGCTTTCCCTCACTTCCCTGGTGACCTGTATGATGTACCAGAGGTAGCCATAATCCCCCTAAGAACATAACTCCATTGGCCTGAGAACCACACTCTCATCCCCCACAGGAGCCACAGCAAGTCCTGCCCAAGGAGAGCCTTAGCTCAGACACACCGAACCTGGCCTCCACTTGATGATTTTTCTCCACCTGCCCTGGTAGCCAAAGACAAAACACATAATCTCTTCGGAGCTCTATGGCCCCACTCATCACCTGAGAAACCTGAGTACTTATCCAGGCAACCTTAAAGCAAGCTTGTATCCCCCTATACTATGCAGTTGATCTCTCTTGAAAGTGCCACCTCCTGGCTAGAGGCCAACCAACTCAAGCCATTACAGCAGCTCATTAAAGAACAACCCCACTCCAAGGAAGAAAACAAGAGCTAATTCCACTGCTTGTAACATCCTAGCTAACCAGACGTCCTCAATCTGTCCATGTGACAACTTCACTGCTAACACAACTAGCATTGAGAAAACCAGAGCAATAAACAAAACTACAACCAAGGACATTCACAGAGTCCACTTCACTTCTCTGCTACTTCCACTGAAGCAGTTGCTGGTATCCACAGCTGAGAGAACTGAAGATGGATCACATCACAGGACTCTTTGCAGACACTCCCCAGTACCAGCCCAGAGCCCAGTAGCTCCACTGGGTGGCTAGATCCAGAAAAGAAATAACAATCACTGCAGTCTGGCTGTCAGGAAGCCTCATTCCTAGAGGAAGGAGAAGAACACCACATCAAGAGAGCACCCTGTGGGACAAAAGAATCTGAATAGCAGCTCTTTAGCCCCAGATCATTCCTCTGACATATTCCACCCAAATGAGAAGAACCAAAAAGACAACTCTGGTAATATGACAAAACAAGGACTATTAACATCCCCAGAAGATCACATTAGCTCACCAGCAATGGATCCAAATCAAGAAGAAATCTCTGAATTGCCAGACAAATAATTCTGAAGGTCACCTAACACAGAGGACTCATGTAAACTCAAGGTAAAGGGGTGGAAAAAGATATTCCATGCAAATAGACACCAAAAGTGAGCAGGAGTAGCTATTTTTACATAAGACAAAACAGACTTTGAAGCAACAAAAGTTTTAAAAAACAAAGAGGGACATTATGTAATGATAAAAGGACTAGTCCAACAGGAAAATATCACAATCCTAAATATATATGCAGGAGTTCCCAAATTTATAAAACAATTACTAATAGACCTAAGAAATGAGATAGACAGCAACATAATATTAGTGGAGGACTTTGATACTCCACTGATAGCACTAGACAGGTCATCAAGTCAGAAAGTCAACAAAGAAACAATGAACTTAAACAATACCCTATAATAAATGGACTTAACAGATATTTACAGAACATTTTCTATCCAACAACTGCAGAATATACATTCTATTCGTCATCACATGGAACGTTCTCCAAGATAGACCATATGTGATAGGCCACAAAACAAAGCTCAATAAATTTAACAAAACTGAAATTATATCAAGTGCTCTCTCAGACCACAATGGAGTAAAATTGGAACAAAAGGACTCTTCAAAACCATGGAAATACATGGAAATGAAATAATCTACTCCTGAATAATCATTGGGTCAACAATGAAATCAAGATGGAAATTTAAAAATTCTTTGAACTGAATAATAGTGATACAACCTATTAAACCTCTGGGATACAGCAAAAGTCGTGCTAAGAGGAAAGTTCATAGCATTAAATGCCTACATCAAAAAGTCTGAAAGAGCACATACAGACAATCTAAGGTCACACTTCAAGGAACTAGAGAAAGAAGAACACACCAAACCTAAACCAAGCAGAAGAAAAGAAATAACTAAGATCAGAGTAGAACTAATTGATATTGAAACAACAGCAACAACAAAATACACAAGACAAATGACATGAAAAGTTGGTTCTTGGAAAAGATAAACAAATCGATAGATCATTACTGAGTGTATTAGTCCATTTTCATACTGCTAATAAAGACATACTCGAGAATGGGTAATTTATTTAAAAAAAAATAAAAACAACGGTTTAATGGACTCACAGTTCCATGTGACTGGGGAGGCCTAACAATCATGGCAGAAGGCAAAATACATATAGTACATGATAGCAGACAGGAGAGAAAGAGAATCAAGTGAAAGGGGTTTCCCCTTATAAAACCACCAGGTCTCCTGAGACTTATACACTACCATGAGGAGAGTATGAGAGAAACTGCCCCATTATTCAATTATCACCCACTGGGTCTGTCCCACAACATGTGGAAATTATGAGAGCTACAATTCAAGATGAGATTTGGGTGGGGACACAGTCAAATCATATCAGGGAGATTCACCAAGAAAAGAGAGAATATCCAAATAAACTCAATTATAAATGAAATGGGAGATATTATAACAGATATCACAGAAATAGAAAAGATCATTCAAGACTATTATGAATACCTATATGCTCACAAAGCAGAACACCTAGAGGAGACAGATAAATTCCTGGAAATATACAACCATCCGAGATTAAACCAGGAAGAAATAGAAACTCTGAGTAGATCAACAACAAGTAGTGAGATTAAAATGATAATAACAAATTGCAAACAAAAAATGTTCCAGGACCAGAAGAATTCACTACTGAATTCTCCAAGATAAACCATATGTGATAGGCCACAAAACAAAGCTCAATAAATTTAACAAAACTGAAATTGTATCAAGTGCTCTCTCAGACCACAGTGGAATAAAACTGGAAAAGGAACCTTCAAAACCATGGAAATACACGGAAATGAACTATCAGACATTCAAGGAAAAACTGGTACCAATCCTACTAACATTATTCCAAAAGATAAACAGGGAATGCTCCCTAAATCATTCTATCAAGCCAGTATCACCCTAATACCAAACCCAGAAAAGGGTATTTAAAACCAAAAACCAATATCCCTATGAAGATAGATGCAAAAATCCTCAACAAAATACTACTTAACTGAATCCAACAGCACATCAAAAAGGTAATCCACCATGATCAAGTGGATTTCATACCAGGGATTCAGGGATGGTTCAACATACACAAGCAAATAAATGTGATACATCAGATAAACAGAATTAAAAACATCATCTCAATAGACACAGAAAAAGTATTTGACAAAATCCAGCATCCCTTTATGGTTAAAACCCTCAGCAAAATCAGCATAGAAGGGACATATCTTAAGGTAGTAAAATCCATCTAAGACACACCCACAGCCAATATTATACTGAATGGGGAAAAGTTGAAAGCATTCCCCCTGAAACCTGGAACAACACAAGGATGCCCACTCTCACAACTTCTATTCAACACAGTACTAGAAATCCTAGCCAGAGCAATCAGACAAGGCACAGAAATAAAGGGCATCCAAGTCAGCAAAGAAGAAGTCAAACTGTCACTGGTCACCAATGATATGATCGTATACCTAGAAAAGTATAAAGACTGATCCAAAAAGCTCCTAGAACCGAAAAAATGAATTCAGCAAAGGATCAGGTGACAAAATCAATATACACAAATCAGTGGCACTGCTATACACCAACAGTGATCAAGCTGAGAATAAAATCAAGAACTCAACCCCTTTTACAACAGCTGCAAAAAAAGAAAAAGAAAAAAACATTTAGGAATGTATCTAACCAAAGAGGTGAAAGATCTCTACAAGGAAAACTACAAAACACTGCTGAAAGAAATAACAGATGACACAAACAACTGGATATACATCACATGCTCATGAATGGGTAGAATCAATATTGTAAAAATGACAAATCTGCAAATTCACTAAACTAGAAAAAACAATCCTAAAATGTATATGGGGTCAAAAAAAGAGCCTGCATAGCCAGAGCAAGACTACTCCAAAATAACAAATCTGGAAGCATCACATTACCCAACTTCAAACTATACTATAAATCTGTAGTCACCAAAACAGCATGGTACAGGTATGAAAATAGGCACATAGGCCAATGGCACAGAGTAGAGAACCCAGAAATAAAGCCAAATACATGTCGGCTTGATCTTACAACAAAGCAAACAAAAATACAATGTGGGGAAAAGGTACTCTATTCAACAAATAGTGCTGGGATAATTAGCAAGCCACATGTAGAAGAATGAAACTGGATCCTCATCTCTCACCTAATACAAAAATCAACCCAAGATGAATCAAAGACTTAAATCTAACACCTGAAACCATCAAAATTCTAGAAGATAATATTGGAAAAACCCTTCTAGAAATTGGCTTAGGCAAAGACTTCATGAACAAGAACCCAAAAGCAAATGCAACAAAAACAAAAATAAATAGATAAAACTTAAACTAAAAAGTTTATGCACAGCAAAAGAAATAATCAGCAGAGTAAACAAACAACCCACAGAGTGGGAGAAAATCACCACAAACTATGCATCAAACTATACAAACAAAAGGACTAATATCCAGAATCTATCAGGAACTCAAACAAATCAGCAGGAAAAAAACAAACAGTCCCATCAAAAACTGGGCTAAGGACATGAATAGACAATTATCAAAAGAAGATATGCAAATCACCAACAAACATATGAAAAACTGCTCTACATCACTAATGATCAGGGAAATGTAAATCAAAATCACAATGCAATACCACCTTACTCCTGGAAGAATGGCCATAATTAAAAAATTAAAACATAATAGATGCTGGCATGGATGTGGTGATAAGAGAACACTTTTACACTGCTGGTGGAAATGTAAACTAGTATAGCCACTATGGAAAACAGTGTGGAGAGTCCTTAAAGAACTAAAAGTAGATCTACCACTTGATCCAGCAATCCCACT